>NW_028258320.1:39304166-39607196 GCF_053883595.1 Heterocephalus glaber | reverse complement strand
GCCAACCTCACCCAGCTCAGAGGAGGTAATCTGTGCAGGTGCTAACAGCCCCCTGGCCCAGTCGAAATGAGAAAACAGGTAAATAAGTCTCGAAACCAGACTTCCAGATCACCTACAGCAACCCCAAAAGGAAATGAGATGGAACCCTCTGATACTCAACCACCTGGACTCACTGAACTGGCAACAAAAGGGGATCTGGAAAAAATGAAATCAGAAATAATTTCTCAGATAAGAGGAGAAATTGTGCCCCTAGTGCAAGACATGATTAATAAATCTAGAGAGGAGCTCAGGAACATGATGGAATCCCAACATAAGAAACAAATGGAATCCATAAAACAGATGCAAACAGATTTCCAGGACATGATAAACTCCACTGAAAGTCTACACAGCAGAATGAGCCAATGTGAGGACAGAATTTCAGATATAAAAGATAAGATTGCAATTAGTGACCAGGAAAAGAAAAATTGCTTCAAAATTGTAAGGGAACATGAGAAATCAATCAAGCAGCTGCTAGATGATGCAAAGAAGAATGATATAAGACTGATTGGGCTCAATGAAGAAACAGGAGAGAGTGGACATGACATAAAAAATCTCTTCACAGAAATAATGACAGAAAACTTCCCAAGCAGGGGAAAAGAGCTTGACATACAGATAAGTGAGGCATATAAGAACCCAAATAGCCTTGATCAAAAAAAATCTACACATAGGCATATAATTGTTAAGATTCCAGAAACACAACAGAAGAACAAAGTTCTCCAAGCAGTCAGAGAAAAGAAACAAATCACATACAAAGGAAAGCCCATCAGAATCACAGCAGACTTCTCAACACAAACATCAAGGAAAGAAGAGCTTGGAGTGACATATTCCAAGCCCTCAAAGAAAACAGCCTCCAACCTAGATTGATGTACCCTGCAAAACTATCTTTCAAAATGGATGGAGAAATAAGATACTTTCATGACAAAGAGCACCTTAGGAACTTTGTGAATACCAAATCAGCACTCCAAAGAATTTTACACAATAGCCTAGGAACAGGCATTGAGGATCACAACCCCAGGAAGCAAAGCAGAATGAACCCATCTGGCATGACAAGAAATTAAATGTAAACAGGGAGAACCCAACAAAAAGAAGAAGTCATGGCAATGACGAGTCAATACGTTTCAGTTATAACCATCAACGTGAATGGTCTCAATTCGCCAATCAAAAGAAATAGACTGGCAGAATGGGTCAAGAAGCAAACTCCAACAATATGCTGCATACAAGAAACACACTTAATTCAAAAGGAAACTCATAGACTGAAAGTTAAAGGGTGGAAAACAATACTCCATGCAACAGGAACCTGAAAAAAAGCAGGAGTAGCTATCCTCTTTGCAGATCAAGTAGATTTCAAACCAACACTGATTAAGAGAGATGAAGAAGGGCACTACATCCTTGTAAAGGGAACAATCTAAGAGGAAGGGATGACAATCATAAATATCTATGCACCAAACACTAATGCACCCAACTATATAAAACAAATATTAACGGACATGAAGAGTCATATATGCACTAATACAATTGTAGTGGGGGACCTCAACACCCCACTGTCACAAATAGATAGATCAACTAGACTAAAAATAAGTAATGAAATACTAGAACTCAATCAAACTCCTGAACAAATGAACTTAACAGATGTTTACAGAGTCTTCCACCCCACAAAATCAGAATACACATTCTTCTCAGCTGCACATGGGTCATTCTCCAAAACAGACCACATACTCACACATAGAACATGTTTAAGTAAGTGCAAAGGAATTGAAGTTATCCCCTGTACATTATCAGACCATAGTGTGATGAAATTGGAGATCCATAGCAAACGAAATTCAAAAAATTTCATAAACATGTGGAAATTGAACAACACACTTCTGAATAACCAATGGGTCACAGAGGAAATTAAAGAAGAAATCAGACAGTTCCTTCAATTAAATGACAATGACAATACAACATATCAGAAGCTATGGGACACAATGAAAGCAGTCTTATGAGGGAAATTCATAGCAGTGAATATGCATATTAGGAAAGCAGAAGGAGCCCAGTTAAACAACCTGATGCTGAACCTCAAACTTCTAGAAAAAGAAGAGCAGGACAAGCCCAGAGCTCATACAAGGGAGGAAATTATAAAAATCAGAGGAGAAATCAATGCAATGGAGACTAAGAGAACGATACAAAAAGTCAATGAAGCCAAGAGTTGGTTCTTTGAAAGAATCAACAAAATTGATAAACCTTTAGCCAACCTTGTCAGAAAAAGGAAAGAAAAGGCCCAAATCCATGCAATTAGGAATGAAAAGGGTAAAATTACAACAGACCCAGCAGAAATCCAGAGGATCATCAATACCTACTTCCAGAACTTATATGCCAATAAGATGGACAACACAGAAGAAATGGACAGATTCCTAAATACCTATGAATTACCAAAGTTGAACAAAGAAAGACCTAAAAATTCTGAACAACCCAATATCAACCAATGAAATGGAAAATGTAATTCAAAACTTATCAACTAAGAAAAGCCCAGGCCCTGATGGCTTCACTGCTGAATTCTATAAGACATTTAGAGAGGAACTGCTGCCACTACTGTTTAAACTCTTCAATGAAATTGAAATGGAAGCAATACTCCCAAATTCATTCCTGGAAGCAAGCATCAACTTGATCCCCAAAGCAGAGAAAGACCCAACTGAAAAAGAGAACTATAGGCCAATCTCACTAATGAACATAGATGCAAAAATCCTTAATAAGATACTGGCAAACAGAATGCAGAAGTTCATCAAGAAGATCATACACTGTGATCAAGTAGGATTCATTCCAGGGATGCAGGGATGGTTCAATATACGAAAATCAATCAATGTAATACACTATATCAATAGAACCAAGGACAAAAACCATATGATTATCTCCATAGATGCAGAAAAAGCATTTGACAAAATCCAACATGCATTTATGATAAAAACCCTACAAAAATTGGAATAGATAGTCTCTACCTCAAACTGATAGAAGCCATCTATGAAAAACCAACAGCCAATATCATACTAAATGGTCAAAAACTGAAATCCTTCACACTAAAATCAGGAATAAGACAAGGATTCCACTGTCACCAATCTTGTTCAATATAGCTCTGCAAACATTAGCCATGGCAATTAGACAAGAGAAAGAAACAAAAGGAATAAAGATAGGAAATGAAGAAGTCAAATTGTCATTATTTGCAGAGGACATGACACTCTATATAGAAGACCCCAAGAACTCCACCAAAAGTCTTCTAGACTTAATAACCAAATTCAGTGAAGTAGCTGGTTACAAGTTCAACACACACAAATCAATAGCTTTCCTCCACATGAATAACAGACTCACCGAGAGAGAAAGAGGGCAAATAATTCCTTTCACAATAGCATCAAAAAAACTGAAATACCTAGGAATCATCCTAATGAAAGAAATCAAAGTCCTCTTCTCTGAAAACTATGGCACTCTGAAAAGAGAGATTGAAGACGATATCAGAAAATGGACAGACATCCCCTGCTCCTGGGTAAGAAGGATTAATATAGTGAAAATGGCCATACTTCCAAAACTGCTATATAGATATAATGCAATTCCAATTGAGATCCCACTAGCATACTTCATAGACCTCGAGAAAACAATCCAAAAATTCATTTGGAACAAGAAGACACCCAGAATAGCAAAAGCAATTCTAGGTAACAGAGACATGGCAGGGGGTATCACAATCCCCAACCTGCCACTATACTACAAAGTTACTGTGATAAAAACAGCATGGTACTGGCAAAGAAACAGACTTGAGGACCAGTGGAACAGATTTAAAGATGCAGAAACAATGCCAGACACACTCAGCTATCTCATCTTTGACAAAGGATCCAAACACCCTCACTGGAGGAAAGATAGCCTCTTTAATAAATCATGCTGGAAATATTGGGTTTCAACTTGCCAAAGATTAAAACTAGACCTGTATCTCTCACCATGCACTAAACCAAAATCAAAATGGATTAAAGATCTAAATATGAAAATAGAAACTCTGAATCAGTTGGAACAGAGGTTAGGTAGAACCCTTGAAGACATCGGTGTTGGAAAAGATTTTATGATAAAAACCTCAGCTGCCCATGAACTAGCACAAACAATCAACAAGTGGGATCTCTTCTTATTAAAAAGCTTCTGCACAGCAAGAGAAACCACCAGCAGTGTGAAGAGACAACCCACAATGTGGGAAAATATCTTCACCTGCTCTTCCTCAGACAAAGATCTACTATCTTGAATCTATAAAGAACTAAAAAAGATCAGACCTACCAAATTTAAAGACCCAATCCAAAAATGGGCAGCTGAAATGAACAGACATTTCTCAGACAAAGAAGTAGAAATAGCAAATAAATACATGAAAAAATGTTCAACATCACTGGTCATTAGAGAGATGCAAATGAAAACAATGCTGAGATTGCACTTCACTCCAGAAAGAATGGCTGCTATCATGAAATCAACCAATAGCAAATGCTGGCAGGGCTGTGGGGAAAGAGGAACCCTGCTCCACTGCTGGTGGGAGTGTAGACTGGTGCAAGCACTGTGGAAATCAGTATGGAGATACCTCAAAGAACTAGGACTGGAAGTCCCATTTGACCCCACTATTCCACTGTTGGGGATCTTCCCCAAAGAATTAAAAGAATCATACCACAGTGATATATGTGCACCCATGTTCATAGCAGTGCAGTTTGTAATAGCTAAAACTTGGAAACAGCCCAAATGTCCATCAAGTGGAGACTGGATAAAGAAAATGTGGTTTTTTTTATAAAGTGGAATACTACTCAGCCATAAAAAATGAGAAATTAGAGACATTTATAGCTAAGTGGATGCACATTGAAGCGATACTCTTAAGTGAAATAAATAGGACACACATGTGTAAATACTGAATAGTTTCTCTGGTTTGAGAAACTGAAAATGTAAATAAGGACTAAATGTATAATAGGTAATGTGAAATAGGAAGAAAAGGGGCAAAGGGGAAGGAAGTGGGAGGGCTAAGGGAAAGGATAGAAGGGAATGGGATTAATATGAGAAAATGGAAAAATAGGAACAAAATCTTTGTAAATAGGGAAGAATGGAGGGGTTGAAGGGAAGCCTGGGCAAGGGTGAAATATGAGAACCAAGAGAGACTATGTAAAGGTGCAAATTTCCAATGATGACTGTCATTATATTGTATACCTAAAATGTACCAATGATTAGAATGAATAATCTATAAAGTAAAATAGGAAGAAAAGGTCCAAAGGGGTAGGGGTAGTGGGAGGGGCAGGGTAAAGGAAAGAAGGGAAAGGAAAAATGATGAGAAATGGAAAAAATGGAAATAAAGTCTTTGTAAATAGGGAAGGGTGGAGGGTGTGAAGGGAGGGCTAGGAATGGGGAAAAATAAGAACCAAGATGCATTCTGTAAAGGTACAATTCCCAATGAGAAATGTAATTGTGTTGTATACCTACAATGTACCAATAAAAGAATTTAATACCAAAAAAAAGATTGAATATGATGACAAAAACTTACGTAAGTTAAATAATATAGGAGTAGATGCCTATAATGGGGAAAGATGGAATTTGAGGTCAAGGCTGATTAATAAAAAGAAAGCAAATAAATAACAAGAAATCTATATGTGGAGGAATAAAAGCTTTCAACAATCCATAATTACACATAATCCAATTTTATGAAGCTGAAGTTCAACTTTAAAAATTTAAATGTAACTACTAAAGGAATATAAATACAAAATTATTTGCTGGGAATCTGCTGGTGCCAGCCCCCATGAGGACAGGGCCTGCCACAAGTGACCAAGAAATATGGCCAGCATTTCTCCACTCCTGTTCCTCATGGCAGTTCACTTCATTACATCATTCACCATTTTATTCATATGGAATATCATAAAAGAGAGCTATTCTCAATTCCTGAGCCATATACCTGAACTGAAATGATGATCTGGAAATGGTTTTGATATAAATACACAGCAAAACTCTCCACAAAATAAGCCCAGGATAAATATTATGGAAAAAGAAGAATCAAACTTGTTTGGCCATTTTAATGTTATGGAATTCTCTAATTTTAGGAAAAATATTTAAAGTGTCAACCTTAGAATAACTAATCTAAACATTTAATTTTCTACCAAAACTTTAGACTTTTTTGATTAAATAAAATTCCAGCCAATTTTCTGATTACAACAAATAAAACTTAGACAAATAAAGTGTTGACTTCCAGGAGGCAAAAGAAATTTTATTTACTGGTCAACCTTCCTCTCTGGTTTTCAGCACATACCTGCCAACTTACCTGCCTACACCCACCAGGACAACTATGTACAAAACAGGAAGCAGGAAATTTTACTCAATGGTTGTGCTTTCTTTTTTTGTCTTATACAGCCCTACTTCCTTCATTAATTCCAAGGAATTTTTCCTGACCTCCTTCTGCACAAAATATGCTTTTTGATCATTCTTTTAATTCAGCTTAATTGAAATACATTTCTTGCCTGTTTTTCCCATAGTTGCATAGAAAGCTTGTACTCTGATATTGTTTCACAGTTCGTGGTCCTGCATATCCTTCAAGTACATGATTGTACTCGAATTCTTTGCAAAACTACTAACCAAATCCAATTCCTAAACCTGACTTTATTCTCATTTGCCTATCATCTGACCTTAACAAGCTGACCCACAATTTTAACTGTGTACTATTTCCATACATGAATATCCAAGTTACTTCTTTTATCTTCAAGCTAGGGTGTTATGATGTAAAGATGATGCCTTTGAGACTGAGTGTGCATATTTTCTTCTACAAATGGAACAAGAAAGAAAGAGAAGACCTAAAGACATACTATTATTAGACAATAATAGAGTTTAGATGGTGGTATATTTGGTTCAAAATATATCATGAATAAATATTTTCCTCTGTCTGAGTCTTAAGGGGAAACAAACCAGGGGAAAAGAAAACCCATGCACATATACATGTACCTACACATCTCTTTCAGTGTGGCAAGCTTCAAAGTGAGACAGGAAGTAAAGAATATGTCACAGTGACTGTATTCACTGTGACATTCACCCCATAAAAGTCATGCCCAGGTATTACCCCCACCCTTCCATGATTTGAAAGATGAGCACCCACATCTATATAAACTAGTGCCATTATAGCTTCAGTTACCCATATCCTTTGCAAGGGGAAGTATGATAGCTCCTTATCTTTGGCCCAAAAATGGTAAAATGAAGAGATTTAAAACATTAAAAATGAGATAGTAAGAAACCACTACAGGAACAGAGGACAAACAAACTTCTCAGCCATAACCTGTTACACATCAAAAGCATGATTTATGTTTTCTTCTGAGGCAGTCAGGTACTTGAAAGCTACTTTTGCTCCAGAGACCCAATGGATAACTAAAAGCAGAATGAAGTTTGGCTTTTGTATCTGTCTCCTCTATTCCCTCAAAACTTTAGACCACATCCCTACTCAGATCTGCATACTGGCAAGTTAATCACTTAGGGAGTGTCTGTCTAAAACCTGATGGTATAAAGTTGATTAGCACTAAATTTATGTAACCTATTTCATCTGCCTTCAAGAATAAGGATGTCAAGATAAGGGATTTACAGGGACATTCAATTACCAGTGGGTACTCCGAAGTCTCCAGTGAGGGCCCAAACTTGGATTCCAGCACAGCGTCTGCAAAACTGAGACTACCCAAAACAGAAACAATTACTTCATGGAGATAGGATTGCCCCTTTGAGCAATAAGGACTTCTCCACAGCCATCTTGCAAAACTATTGAGATAACTACCAACTAAAACACTAGCCAACCTCAAGCCCTCTATAAAACTGGCTTGTTCCTTTACTAATGGGCCAGTCTAATCCTCTCCATCAGAGCTGTACTCCCTTCAGCTCCTCCAGATGAAGTCCTGCATAGTATAGTGCAATGCCTGTAAAGCACTCAGGAGGCAAAGGCAGGAGGGTCATTGGGAGTTCAAGGCCAGCCTGGGCTACATAGTTAGTTCAAATCCAGCCTGAATGACAAAGCGCCCCATCTCAAATCAAAAACATATAATTCGGGCTAATAAATCTGCCTATACTTTTCACTAATGCATCTTTAAATGCCTTTTTGGTACAAGAATCAAAAGCCTGCCTGAGCAAAGATGAGGTTCCCATCTCCTCTTTGGGGGAACCTCTTTGGACTCCATCTAGTGACGCTATCATTCCTATCTTTATTTTTCTAGGTTTCTAACAAATAGGATTTGTTTTCTCTTTTCCAAGTACATTTCTGTTAAAGGATGCTTGGATAAACTGAACCATGAAGGTAAACCACAAAAAAGTAAAATAAGCTGCAAATTATTGAAGTTAACCCAGAGAAGTCAATTACTCAGCATGGACAGACATAGCCTCAATCAACTTAGTTTTCCCTTCATGCTCCCTCCACTCCTAGGGTCTTCAATAATGCTTGGATGGTTCTGATTGCAGTCAGACAATTTGTCAGGAACATTCTGGGAAATACAAAGTGATCTTCACCTTCTAGGTAATACCTAGTTTACCTTCAGATTTGTCACAATTTGGACTAGGCAAAAGCCTACAGTCTAACTTCTTGGGCATGTTTTCCTTTCTCCTCTCCTTTATAATAAACTCTACTGGAAATGTGCGGTTTTTTCCTAGAGAATTTGCTACACATATGTTTGATGGAGAGAGCAAACTCTCATAATAATTTTGAGCAAGGGAAGAGAATTCACAGCATTCATTCATTCAATGCCAATTTAGCAATCTAATATGTGACTGGTTCTTAGCCCAGTTACTGTTGTGTAGAGAGGACATTAACAACACAGAATCCTGTGGCTATGTGATTTTCTCTGTTTATAGTCCATCTGCTGACAGGGGAACAAAAATTTATTTCTGATTATGGCTTAATATCCTGTTTAATCATAGTGCTCTATTTGTAGGGCATAATTCAGATCAGAACATATAATAGAGCCCAATTCAGACAACTTTGCATGAGTTATGTTTGTAAAGAAATGTATGCATGTGTTAAGGAGATTCCAGTGGCTTCTTGAAAAAGAAACCTGGAGGACAAAAAGCATCCTGGAATAATTGTGATGGAGACAAATGCCCTGGATACCAGTCAGTCTCCTTTATTTGGCAGATCCTGCTGAAGCTAGGAGACTGGGGTCTCCCTGCAGGAGGGATATGTGTTTATTTTCCTGTGACAGTACTGTGAAAATAAATGCTTTGTGTTCAAATTGTTCCATGACTTCAAAGAGATATGAGAAGTCAGTTAGCAGGGTCAGTTTTTGAATTGCAGTTTGGTGATGATATTTTAAAGAAACTATACATGAAAGCAAAGGCAAACTTTTGGAAATGTGAAAATATGTTTTTATGCCTTGCAAGCTAATTACCTCCCACACACAAGAGCCCAGGAAAAGAGCTCCAAGTAAATGTTTACTGTAGTGGATGCTCTCTTGTCATAGGAAACTGACAGTGCCTAATTCAAATCTTTCATGTTGCCAAATTAGAAACCAAAATTGATTTGTTCATGAGGTGTATGATTTTGTTTCTGATTTTTATTCAAAACCTAATGAAGCTCAAACCACATGCATATATGCACACTAAAGCTGGCACTCACTTCTTCCAGGAGTCCGCATTCACATGGATTCCCATCAATCCAGTCAAATTAGACAAATGCTTACAAACTGCTTCCACAAACTGGGGGTTTAGCTACAGCTGTTGTGCCCAATGTGGCCACCAAATATTTGAACTATGGCCAGTCTTAATGGAGATGTGCTGTGTGTGTAAAAATACTGACTGGATTCCAAAAACAGTCCAAATAAGTAAAAGTAAAATAACTCTTTAATAATTTGTGTGCTTATCACATGTTGAAATGATATTTTTGAGATACTGAATTTTTAAAAAATTAACTTTAATTTTGCCCCTGTCTTTTTAATTTTTAAAAATACAAACACTAGAAAATTTAAAACAATGTACATGACTCAAATTATTTTGATGTTAGACAGGACTATTCTAGGCTCAGAAAACTCCAGAACAGAGGAAAAATAAAGTTACCTTTAAGGAGCATGGTATCATATCCACATGGGAACAAGTAAATAGACACTCAGGACAGCATCTATGCCACTCACAGGAAGAGCATTCAATCCTATCTTGAGTTAGGATACGCTTTTCAGATAGCAATAAAATAATTCAGTCAAGACACCTACATCATAATCCTTGAAATATTGAATATTACTTTACATGACATAAGAGACTTCGCATATGTGATTAATCTAAGGATCTTGAGTTGGGAAGTTTATAGTGTAATATCCAGGTGGAACCAACATAATCATAAGAATCCTTAAAGTGTAAGAGGAAGCCAAATGAGAGAGTCAGAGAGAGAAGTAGGAATAATATGGTATGATGAAAAAAAACACAGTTTTTTGTTGTTTCTGGAGGTGAAGGAGAGGATCGTCAGCCAAATGTGGACCACCTCTGAAAGATGGAGAACACAAGAGGATACATTCTCCCAGGGCCTCCAGAAAGAAACACAGCTCTGATGACACCTACATTTTAGCTTTGTAAGATGCATGTCGAACTTTTAGACTAAGATAATTATATTTGTGTCATGAAATTTGGTGTAATCAAGGCAGCAGTAGAAAATTATTATATCAGCCAAAGAGTTATGTAAGCATCTGCTACCATTGTTCACTTCCTTCTGTAATCAGATAGGCAAAATTCCTTCTAGTCTCAAGAGCTATTAAAAATGCAGTGTTTCGTAGCAAATATCTATTATATATTTGGGGGTTCTATTTTTATGTCCATTTGCTATCTCAATGGTGTCCTCTTCGTCACTCGCAGGCACTGATGCCACACAGTTTTGAGGCTGGTCCTACCATTTGTCTCTGGGGTTTGTGAGATACCTTGTCACAATTTTGTTGTAAATGTTCTCCATGATTTGTTTGGAGTTTGTTCTTTTTTTTTTTCCTCTTCAGTTGTGTTGTTCTTGCCATGTCTGGCTCCTGGTCAGGGAACCAAAAATGTCACATCTGAGGGATGAGCACTGCTGCTCTGCTGTCCAAGCACCCCCCCCTGCCGGGATCATAAACAGCCCCAATAAAAAAAATTAGAGGGACAAAGTTTAGCAAAAGGAAGACACTTTATTTGTAAAGAGGAAAAGGAAGGTAGAGGAAAGGAGAAGATAGATAGTTAGGCTAATAAGAAAGAATCAGGGTAGGGGGTTCTGGAAAGATGGAGCACCCTTGGGCCCTTTGTTCCCAGATGCTTTTATAGGGGGATGTGACTCTTCACCCCCACACACACACGCGGAACTTGCCATACCTGGATTGTCTTCTGGGTACCTCCACCTAGGATCATCTCTTCTGGTGGCCTATGTGTAGCTTCCTTCTGTCTGTCTACTTGTCTTTGACCTCAGCCTTATCCTTCCACTGGGCAGCTAGTTAGCAAGAAGATACCTAATTCATAGTTAGCTTAGAGTGAATAAGGGGGCATGTGGATACCTATTGTACTCTCTAATGACCATAGAGTGAATAATATAGTGACTCTAGAGTGAATAACACACACACACACACAAACACACATATATATGTTAGTGCATAGGTGTGAGTACATACTGTCTTAAACTTAGTCAACCCCCCTCTTTTTTCCCCTATATTTTACTGGAGGTGGGGGTGCTTATCCTTTGTGCATTTGGCTTTCTATGTCCTGCCTGTTAGCTCTTTTTCTGGTCTCTTGATGAAAGTCCCAAGGCCATTTAGTGCCTTTATCTGTTTTTCTTTTTTCTCTTTCTCTACCCCTGCCTTGGACCTATTTCTAAAGGGAATTTCTCTAGTAAACTTTGTTTTTAACTGCTTTTAGTCAGGATTAGCTAGAAGACCTAATGAAGCCTCTATTCTATTTTCTTATCTACAGACTTCTGTCCCTACACTCTCTTTTTATATATAGGTAGAGTGCAGTTGATTAAGAAATACCTTAAAAGTATGAACTGCTGCCTCTGCTATCTTTTCAGAATCACACAAAGAAGTTAAGGTTTAAATGTGAAATAATATTTGTCACATGATAAGTAAATGACCAAGTTGTAAAAGAACTCAAGTCAGTCTAATTTCAAAAAACACATTGTTTCTACCAAAGTCATCCTGTCACCTAGGTCTGCCTTTCATATTTTGAGACGAGTATTGCCAGAGCAAATAATGATCATAAGTGAGCTGTCATGTCATTCATTTATTTTATAGACTTATTGAACATATTCGTCAGCTTTTCCATTCTGGAACCAACAACACAACACAACTTAAAAGAGGAAATGGTTTATTTGTCTCATGATTTCAAAGGATTCACTCCATGGTTAGCTGGCTCCAAACCAGGAATATCATGATGGAAGAGTGTGGCAGAGCAGAGCTGCTTAGTTCATGGCAGCTATGAAGCAGAGCAGAGGAACAGTGCCACAGAGGAAGCGGGCAGGGACTAGATTCCCCAAGACAGCACTTTCATGCCCTACCCAGGTAAACCCAGAAGTGTGTTTTACTAATCTAATGGCAGCTCCCACATCAATTAAGCTAACATAATTAAGCTTGACTATCACTTTGAACATCTTCTACATGCTTGGATCTCTTTCAGGAGCTGGGAATTCAACATAGACAAGGCAGACCAGCCCTTGCCTTCATGAAGCTCACATTTTACTGGAAATTCAGAAAGAGTCTAATGCAGTTAATATGTTTGATGTCCCAGTCCAGGCTTAGAACTTGGTGAGTATGCATCAAATTATAGCCATTATTACTATCTTTTGTTTCATACTACAATGCCTATTAAGTGCTCTGATAAGGCATTTAAGTATCCACCAAATTACCCTTTGCCTATGACTCATTCAAGTTTTCAGGAAGAACTGAAGAAACTTAAGACTTAAAAGAGTTAAGAACTATAATAAATAGCATCAGCAAGGTGGCAATATGGGAAGTTCTGGACTCTTCATCCCCTCAGACATACCAATTCAACAGCACTATGCAGATCAATTCCTCCAAACCTCCCTTATGCCAAGAAAATCCACCAAAGAATCACAGGTGCTCCTGAATTTACTATAGGGTTACATTCCAATGAAAACATTGTAAATTTAAAGTATATTAAGTTGTAAGTGTATTTAATACACCTAACCTACCAAACATCATAAGATAGCTATGTGGTATACTGTACAGTATCAATCATTTCTCCTGGTGATAACATGGCTAACTGGGAGCTAACTGGGAGCTGGGTGCTGGCCAGGATGAAGAGCAAGGATCTTACCACATATCATCAGCCAGGAAAAGTCCAAAATTCAAAATTTGAAGTAAAATTTCCACTGAATGTATATCACTTTCACAACATCATAAAGTTGAAATATGTTGAGTTGAATGAGTGTAAGTTGAGGACCATCTGCATTACACAATTTAAAAAATCTGGGCCGGGGATTTAGCTCAGTGGTTTCACCACCTGCTGCGCAAGCGCCAGGACCCAAGTTCGATCCCTGGTACCAAAAAAAAAAAAATCTAAGGATCTTATGCTAAGTAGTCTTACTACAACAACAAAATCCAACACGACCAACATGACTAAGTTAGCTTTACAAAAAGCAATAATTCACACCTATTAAATAGAAACAATGCACCAAAAGAATGGAAGAAATTTAATGCTGAGTGTTTGTTTTATTTAAGCCTTACCAACAAGGATGGTCAACCAACCTCCTTGAAAGTAAGGTCTCCACGTCATTATTCTTTATATCATCCCTGGAACTTTTACGAGTCCTGGACACTTAATTAGTGCAGAGTGTTGATGATCTGATCTTCCAGTGTCGATCCTTTTATTGGTGACAATTTCAGACACTGTGACAAGTAATGAATAGAGATTTTTTGGGCAAATGTACTTTGACACCCCACATTTCCTATAGGTCTACTGACAGCATGCCACCGTTCTTTCAATCTGACCTTTACTACTTGTATTACTGTAGCCAGCTTACTACCCTCCCTGACAGTTTCCACACTTGGAATTGAAAGTATAAAAGAATAATGATAGTACCATCTTCCCTGTGCTAAGACAATTAAATGAGATAACATAAAAAGTACTCAAAATCTATGCCTGGAACACAAGATGTAGTCAACAAATGTTAGCCGCTATTATTACCATTAAGAAAGACCATCCTGAAGGGATTGTTTAATCTCTAGAGGGGTACATTTTGAACTAAATTTTAGAAACTGAACTTTTGCTATTAGAATGTTGCTCACTGTGAATGTATGAATTATAGTTTATTCTTAAATTATTGTAGCACCATCTAAACTACCATAATTTTTCAGTGATCATTAAGTGGGTTCTAATTACCATGGTGGGAAATTTTATGAGTGCTAATTAAATTTCACCTCCTAGAGACCTGACTCTGAGTCAGACTCTCCTAAGTCTTTGTAATAATTAATCCTATGTGTCCATTTGGAGGATGTTTTAGAATGAGATCAAAATTTAAATCTGTGAACTTTGAGTAGATTGCGTTATACTATGGGCAGCCCTCATCCATCACTTGAATACAATAAAATAAACCAACATCTCTGAGCAAGAGGGAATTCTCCAGCAGACTGCCTTCAGGGTTGATTTGCATCATCAGCCATCCTAGCTCTCCAGTCTGCCATTCTACACTGAAGATTTGGATCTTACCACAATTGTGTGAGCTAATTACTTATAATAAATTACTTATAATAAATATTGGGTTTTGTGTTTCTATAGAGCACTAATACACTCTCCTAAGACATTTTGTTATTTATGTTACCTTTAGAAAACTTCAGAACTATACTTCTCAGAGCTTTGCCTGGTGAAGGCTAATATAAGAGATAGACTCAGGTTTTAAAGACAGACATGGTTTCAAATTGTGATTTTGCAGCAGCCATGGAAAGTCACTTAATATCTGTAGTCTAAACTTTCTCATCTGAAGAATGGGAATCCGAGTGATTGCAAAGGATGCCCCATTCTTGAAAAGCTCCAGCTACATGGTAAGCACTTAAAATTGTATTTAATATTAATAAATAGTGAAGCCAATATTTTCTATACCCACATGGCCACAACTTGAGTGGGCTTCATTTGAGCTGGAAGTAATATACTTCTTGAATCTCAGAGAAAATTCTGGCTTACATTCACTAATCAATATTCAGCCAAGAGCTTTGCCCTATTTTTGTCATTTCTCTGCATGCTGTAAACCTCAGGTAATCAACTGCTTTGTTTAGCTGCATTTTTCTCTACAATGTTATTTATAACAGGATCACAATTAGGAGCAATTATCTCCAGAGACTGAATTGTAATCACCACAGAATGGAATTCAATTTCCATATTATAAAGGAATTTAGGAAGTAAGGCGTCTTGCCACCTCTGGAAAACTATTCATTTGCTTGTCTTTTGTACAAAATTATTCTTTAGAGAACAGGTTTTTTTCACCAAATCCAATGGGGGCAGCTCACAGATTTTCCCCCTGCAAACCTGGTATTCCCCAGAACAAACTCCTTACAGGGGAAGAATTTGGCTTTATTGAGTATGTGTTAATCTCTGACACTATAGTCAATGTGTCACCTTTTTTATCTGGTTTCATCTTGATGGAAGCTCCATAAAGCTAGCATTAGGAATGTCATATTAGTGATTCAAAAATTTAGGCTACAAAGGTTAAGGTAAATTACCCCAATGTCATCATCATTCAAATCCAGTCTTAACTTGCTCTGAATTTTGCTGTTATTGATACCAAACCAACTCCTACAGATCAGCAGCAACATATATTATCCATAACATAAACAAAATGGTTTTTTCTCATTGTTGAGTAAAGTTTAATAAGTATAACATTTGACTTTTTATGGTGTCAAGATAATATATTAGTATAATTAATATAACATTGCATATAAAATAAACCCTTGTCAGAGCCTTCTCCTCAAATCAAAACCTTTCACAACATCAATCAACTCTAACATTCACTATCCAACACCCTTATTCTTTGATCACCTCATCTCTAATGACTTTTCTCAAACTTCAGCCACTTGGTGTCATGACCATGAGACTTTGTTACGATAAAAATTATTCTACTATTCAATCATTAACCATTAACTTGTCTTTTACTTTGATCAGCTATTCCTACTTTGATCATCTTTACCCTTCATGTGAGCTTCACTCCATTGATCTTTCTAATTTCCCTCAGTTTGTTATCCCATTCCTTTTCCCTTTCTTATGTAATTCAGTCAATGATCTATTGTTTTATTTATACTGCAAGCAATACACTAAAACCCTTTGTCTCTCTCTTTGGTGATGCCTATCTGACAAAATGTCTAACTCTGATAAAATGAGCGATCTATTTGACCCAAACCAACCCTAAGCAGCTAAACCCTACTAGAAAAATGTCACATGATAGGTCACATTGTTTTCACTTATGAATGCGTGTTGACCACCTTCAAATTAGCAGGTAACACTTGCCTATCATCTTATCATGTTTCACCTTATTATTCTCTATGATCTTCCCTTGCCTTACTTAACTATTCCCACTTTTAAACAGGTTCCATCTCTTATTTCACAGAGAAAACCAAAGCCATTAAGCTCATGCTGTCAAACCTGCACACCAATACTATCCTCTCTTCTTCCTTAAGATTCTAAGAAAATTGACCCACCTCCTCCAGGTGTTGACTTTGATTTTTCCAACCCTTCTTGGGAATGTCACATGAAGGACATTAGAATCTTTCTCATATATTCAAACTCCCCACACACACACACAACTGTGTCTTTTCCTTTAACTTTTCAGCATCTTTAAGTCTCCTCTCTTAAAAACAAGCCAATAATTTGAAAAACAAAGCTATTAAATAAAATTCCCCTAAAGGCAAGGCTGAATTTCTCTTCTCTTTACCATCAAACTTACAGAAATGTGCCATACACTATCCTCCCCTTTTTATCCTAACCATAGTGGCTTCTATTATTCCTTCACATGAACTCTGAATAACATTAACACCCAGAGAAAGAATTTTTTCTCTCGTTTTCTGTCTCTACACTTGCTTTCTTTCTACTTCTCTGGACATTCTTTCTGAGTACTGATTCATATCTCTTACACTATTTTCAACCTGCCTATCCCTAGTCTGATGACGGTTATCTGTGAATGATCCCATCTCTCCCATGGTTTTAATTACTATCTATATGCTGTTGACTCAAAAAGTTCTATCTCTAGCTCAGTCATCTCATGTGAGGCACAAAGCTATGTGTAGACCTCTTCACTGTGATGCCTAGAAGTAGCCCAAACTCAAAAAGTCCTAAATGAATAAAATAAAAACACCTTTCCTTCTAGAAATACTTTTCTACCAAGTAAGATATTATCCATTTACAAAACTCAAGCTAGAAATTTGAGATTGTTACTTGATCCCTCCTTCTCTTTCATACTAAATATAATCATAGAATACTATCAATTTTATTGGTAACATTTTAACTTCAGAAGCACCATGCTGCTCAACTGTCTAAAATCCTCCAATGTCATCCTTATCATTATTTTCACAAAATATAGCCTTTGATGAACTCTCAGACATCATTTTGTACCTCTTTCCTACTCTCTACACATCAGTTTTCATTACAGTAATGAATTAGTCATGCTTTCTCTGATTTCTGGCCTTTTGCATGCTGGTCATTCTACCTAAAGTATTCAATTCCCCCTACTCCAACTTCATTCACAAGCCTTTGTTCATCCTTTAAATGTCAAACAACTTTTACTATGACCAGCTGCACTTGGCCCTGACACCAAGAAAAATGCATTTATTACAAATTTACATGGCAATTTGAATTTAGTAACCTTTGTCATGGTTTTAATTACTTGTTTAATCTCTAATTTTCACCCTCCAAGTCTATGTCTCAATAGCAACAATATCTCAATAATATACATACCTTAATTTTCTGGAATACAGATATATTTGCTGACTTCATTTCAAAGACCATCTGTACAAAGTCATTTGTAAAGGGAGATAGATCATTATGGTATTTATGGTGTAAAACAGTGAAAGTAGCCAAAGTGCCCTCAAAAGTAAAAAGATAAGTCATAGTACACTTATACTATCAAATATTTAAAACAAATTTATATAAAGTACTTTAGAAAAATGATAACATATATTAAGTGAAAACTCAGGTTTCAAACTCACAATGAAGAGTAGTATCTCATTTTTATAAAAATAGTATTTGAAATTTTATAAAAATTGCATATGAATTTGTATAAAAACTGAGTATGGATATATATGAAAATTTCCAAAGTATATTCATCAGGACTTTAACCTAGATTTTGAGGGATTTACAAATAAACTATATTTGACTCAATAAATATGTATGTGTTAATCAGCTTTCCATTACTATGAGAAATGCTGTAACACATTTCTACTTCCTTTACTACAACAAATATACTAATTTACAAAGAGAAAAGATATATGTTGACTCACAGAAAGGTTTCAGCGAATAATCAGTTGGCCCTGTTCTTTTGTTCTGGGGTGTCACATGGTAGTGGGAATGGGAAAGAGGACAAAGCAATTCATCTGGTGCCAGGACATGAGAAGGGAAGAGTAAGGAGCTGAGATGCCACCATCCCCTTCGAGATGATGCCCCCAGTGACTTGAACCCCTTTCACTAAGTCCACCTCTCAAGAGCTCCACAGCATAGAGACCAATCCCTAAACACATGGGCCTCTGGAGGACATTCAAGATCTAAACTATAGCAATGTACTGATCTTACAATCAGAGAAAGCATGCTATTTTGTAACTGAAATTTTTTAAGTTTTAAAAAGCCTTTAGAGAGATGCTTTAGTACCTCTCATTTCCTTCCTGGGGTATCAGAGAATACCTTTATTTGTTAGAATGATTCCCTACCAGGCAGGCAGGATTATAACAGGGGTCTCACTCTGAGTTATGGCTATCAGACAGGCACATGGGATGTTGTCATTGTTCCTAGGAGAGTCAGTGCTCTCACCTGACAAGAGAAGTGGCCTACACACCCACCATCAGTTGCTCAATGATTCATTCAAGACTGTCTTGCTTATCTTTATGAAGAACCATTTTAATTTCCTAAATTCAACCCACTTGCCAAAAAATGTCATATGATAGAGACCCAACAAAGGACACTTCAGTTCCTTTGGGAGAAAAGAAAATTTCTCAAATCAGGACTGTACCCATGACACAAGAAAAATGTATAAACAAAGGACTAGAAAGAAAGACTGTCCTTTGATTGAAAAAAATACAAACCAATACAAGTTTTTAAATAATGTGAATGAGTCATAAATTCAAATAATTTTTTCCTTTAGCTAACATAGATAGAGCCTGTGATATGAGCTCTGTTATCTCAATCATATCCTCTATTGTTATGGAATTATAAAAAGACAATAAACTTTGGGCCCTTGTGGGCCTCCATTGAATTCTAACCATTCCACAGACCACTTATGAACTATTAGTTACAAAATAGCCCCAACTTTCTCTGAGGTTTTTCTTAATCTACAAAATGACTATGACAACACTCACTTCAGAGGGCTTTTGTGAAATTTAAAAGAAGCAATAAGGGAATGGCACATTGTAAACACTCAATCTGTTAGTCCCTCATTGTTTTCTGTTCAGTCACTTTTATTCTTTCAGTAAAAGATTTCTGAGAAAGCTTCTGTGGCAACATGCAATTGATGTCTTGTTAGTGAGAGAGGAAACACTCATTCAGCAAATATTTAAGTACGTACTATAGACCATACACTAGAGATGCAATAGTAAACAAAATAGAAGTCCAACTTTGGACAGTTAAGTTCCTAAAGGAATTAAAATTATATTTCCTATACCAACTACATACCAAAAACAAAACAAAAAAAGAAATCATCTCTATGTAGAGCTATAAACTTCCAGAGCCTCATATGGTCCCTATAAATTGTATACACAATATCCAGCAATAGTAAAAAAGTAAATAGTCATAAAAATAAAATCAACTAAAAACAAAGCAATGAAAATGAAATATATTCAAAAGTTATCCAGATAATTCAGTTTCCGGAATGTAACTTCACTTAATATGTTCAAAGAAATATGATAGAGGGAAAAACTATAAAAAGTGTATTTCAAATGGAAATTGGTAGAACAGGAAAGAATGAAAATTAAGAAGTCTACAGATGAGTTTAACAAGATGTTAACAAGATGAATTTAACATTTAACAAGATGTTAAACTCAGCAGCTGAAGAAAAAAAGCTAGTAAATTGAAGAACAAAAGACAATAGTCAGACTAAAGAAAAATGAGATAGAATAGAAAATAAAAAGTAAAACATAGGCATAACAAAATGCAAAGTTGTATTGAGTCTGGGGAACATGGGCATGAAAGAGCAGGGTTAAAGTAACAAATGGAAAAATAAATTTTTTTTCCATCTGATTAAAGACATAAAGTTGCAGATTCAAAAACACTATGGATTCAAATTACAATAACAGAGAAAATTAAACCTGCTTACATCATTGTAAAACCAGTTCAAAGAAAATAAAAACAAAAAAATCTTCCAAGCAGCAGGAGAACAAAGGTGCATTACCTCCAAAGGAATTTCAGCTAATGTTTCATTAGAAAAAGTGGAAAGCAGAAGACAATGGATTTATGCTTTCAACATTTTCAGAGTGATTATCAACCTGAATGCCATGAACAAAAAGCAAGCAAATAAAAATTGTTACCAGTGGATTTGTAAGAAATAAATGAAAAACATTACAAAATGGGAAACATATGAATAAATATAACTGTATGTTGATATTATACAAATAGAAGTAGAAAATTTAAAAACACAAAAAACTGACAAAAGGTGAGAGAGATCTTTGTAATATCTGAAAAATTGTAAAAATATTGATTTATATCATACATACTATAGTATATCAAAATTTGTGCTGTAATCTCTGCTGCAATCATTAAAATAATAGTAAAGTGAAGAACAATAAAAAAGCAAATTGGCAAAAGTTAATGCAAGGGAAACCAAAGAGCAGAAAAATAAATATAAAGCAGTTAGTAAATACAGAAAGCAAGTAAGATGTTTAAACCCAAATACTTCGATTGTTACATTAAATATAATGAATTAGACAAGATCCAACTATATTCTGCTTAAAGGAAGTAACTTTTTATTATCTTCAACCTTTATTGAAAAATATATACCTTGTAAATAGTAACAAAAAGAAAGCTGTTAACCTAACATTATAGAAATTCTTTAAGGCAAAAAATTACTTGAGATAGAGAGACATTTATTACTGATAAAGGGATAAATTTAACAAGAAGATGTACTGATTTAAATCTATACATATTTAATAATGAAGCTCAAAATGTATAAAATAAAAATAGTAAGAATCAAAAGAATAAATGGAAAAATCTATATAGTATAAGATTTTAATATATCTATCTCAGTAATTTAAAGACCAAAAACAAATAACAGCCAAAAAACAACAAAGAAAGCATAAAAGTTTTGAACACTATAATAAACTCATCTAATTTTTATATACTGATCATATATATTAGTATATATAAATAGTATATATTGGATTATTATATATAAGAGTATATTTATGATTAGTATCTATAAATAATATATACAGTATATATAAATTAGTATATTTTTTTTCACACACAACACATTCTTTTAATAAGTGCATATGAACACTTACTAAAATTGACCATGCACTGTCAATAAAGTAGCTGTTAAAAATTCCAAAGTATTTTTGGGGTTTGGGGGGGGGGTTGGTACTGGGGATTGAACTCGGGACCTTGTGCTTGTGAGGCAGGCGGTGGAACCACTGAGCTAAATCCCCGGCCCAAAAATTCCAAAGTATTGAAATTGTGCAGATCATATCTTCTGGTGACAGCAACATTATGTAGAATAATAAGTAGCAAAAATGTAACTATAAAATTCCTAAATATTTGGAAATCAAGAAAAGGAGTAATAAATTGCCTGTGTAATTTATTAAGAAAATTGTCTAATACTTGTAATCAAGCAATAATGGAAATAAAGCATGAAATCTTGAGGGTAACATTGAAAGACACTCTTAGAAGGAAACTTAAAATGTTACATGCTTTTATTATAAAGGAAAAATTTTTTTTATATTATTCATGTGTCTATTACAAGAAGTTAAAAAAAAAGACAATGAAGACCCAAAGAACCATAACAGTAAAAGAAAAATCATTAAAGAGATGTAATAGAGTAGATAAACAAAGACATTGGTTGCTTTTTTTGACAAGGATAAAAAAATCAACAAAACAGTGATAACTCAGATCAAGAAAGTAAAAAGAAATAAAAGATGAAACCAATAACATGAATGAAAGGGGGGATATCACTTAGAATTCTACATCTACAAAAAAGAAGAAAACTATATCTTGACAATTTAAACAAATTGAATACATTTCTTCAAAAAACAACTTACCAAAATTGCCTCAAGAAGAAACTGAAATTTTAAATAACCCTTGTAAATGAAATTGAATCTATACTCTTAAGCATCCCAAAGAAAAAATCGAATCTAAATGGTTTCACTAGTTAATTGTTCCAGTTATGAAGAAATAAAATTAATCTTATGAAAATTCTTCCAGAAAACAGAAAATAGGGAGAGTTTTACAATGCATTTGGTGAACATGTTATGGTTTAGATCTAAAATGTCCCCTCATAGTTTCCTGTATTCAAGTGTGAGGCATTGGGAAGGTGTTTAGATTATGGAGTTACCATGCTCATCAGTGCATTAACCCACTGATCAGGTCATGGATAAATGTGATGGTAAGAGGTGGGGCATTGTTGGAGGTGCACCAAAAGGGTGTGACATGGAAGAATGTGCTCTGTCCCTGGCTCCCCACTTTTCCCTCTTTACTTCCTGGCTGCCATGGGATAAACAGTTGTCCTCTGGTTGGCCCTTCCACCATGCCATTTCTGCCTTGGAGCCAGATGACTTTAAACTAAATCCACTAGAAAATTAGAGCTAAATAAACCTTTTTCCTTCAAGTTGCAGTTGTCACATATTTTGTCACAGTGATGAGTCAGTGACTAACTCAGAAAATTGGTATTGGAAAAGTAGGGTTGTTGCTGTGACCATAGTGACATGTGGCTTAGAAGCCTTTGTAACTGGTTTGCTGGAGAAGTTTGGCAAGGCTTAGAGATGTTGGCTAGAGAAGGCTTTCAATGCTGTAACCAGAGCTTGATAAGTACTTGTGGGAGCACAGAAGACCAGAATGCTAATAGAAATGCAGACAGTAAAGGCCAGCCTCATAGAGTTACAACTGGGAAAGAGGACTCTATAAAACTGGACTAGAGACCATCCATGTTTCATTTTCACAAAGAATATATGTCTTGTTCATGTCCTAAGACTTTGTGTGAGGCTGAATTTAAAAGTGGTGGCCTAAATAATCTACTATAGAAAATTTCAAGGCAGTTTAATATTTGGGAAGCAGGATGGTCACTTCTTGCTTCTTTAAACCAGATTTATAATGAGAATTCGGAGCAAAAAGAAGAGCCTAGTGATCTGAAAAAGTTGCTCATTGGCCAGAAAAGAGACAAATATAAAGTTGGGGATAAAGAAAGCACAGTTGTCAAAGAGATTACCATCAAAAAGAAGTCAAGTCCTTTTCATCAGGACAATAGGAAAGATGCATTTACGCATCTCAGGAAATGGCCAGACCCTATCCATTCCATGCTTAGGGGTATAAAAATAAACTCCTTCGAAAGACTTTGCATTGAGAAAAGACCTTCAGGGCTCCCTGCTCATTCAGGATCACTCAACTTCATCTATCCAAGCATGTAGAGGCCACTGAAGACATGGAGGAAGCCAGACTATTGCTTGATCTGATAGAAGAACTTTGTCTTCATCCACATAGCACTGGATTTTTGTAGCATGCAAGAATTGTGGGGTCAGAGAGACTTCCACCCAGATTTCAAAGAAAGGCCTGGGAGGCTAGGCAGTATGCCCCTAAGAGGGAAGTCCATGAAGCTAAGAGCAAGATGACATATGTACAATGAAGACCCCAGAATATTGGAGATGTTGGAACATGGAATGTCTGCTAAGAAAAATCACAAGTAATGAGTGGAGCTGGCCCAAGAGAGAGGCCTTGTGGCCTATGAGTAACAAGTTCCTAGAATAGGGCTGCCCAAGCCCTTTAGAGCTCACATGTCTTCATAACCTGCCAAGTATGCTGGATATGGAGTTGAAGGATTTAATTTTTGTCCTGCTGAATTTCAGTTTTGTTTTATTTTGATTCTTTTGTACTCTAATATTTCTCTCTTTTGGAATAGGAATGTTTACTCTGTGTCATTGTGTGTTGGAAGTATTTAAATTTCTTTTTGATTTTTACAGAAGCTCACAGGTAAAAATTTGCCTTAAGTATCAGAGAAGATTTGACCTTGGACTTATCAGGAATATTGGAACTGTTATGACTTGGTGACTCTTAGAGGAGGACTAAATACATTTTTGCATAGTGAGATGGACAGGAGTTTTGGGGGGCCAGGAACAGAATGTAAAATATAAAATATTCCCCAAAGTCTCATATTGAGAGATGAAGCTTTTGTAAGATGACTAGATCCTGGGGAACTATACCCATTGTTGGATTAATCCATTGATGAGTTCATGACTAAATATGCTATTTGAGGTTGCATTGGTGGGGGTGTGACCTGGGAGCATTTGTTTTTGTTCCTGGCTCCACCTTTCCAGCACTCTGTTTCCTGGCACTCATGGTATGAGCAGCTGTCCTCTGCCAGACCCTATCACCCTCATGTTCTGCCTTGGATTTAGCCAACTTTGGACTAAACCTACTGGAAACTGTGGAACAAATAACCTCTTCTCTTTTAAGTTGTAAATTTTGGGTATTTTTTCCCAGCAAGAGGAAAGAGACTAATTCAGAGCATAACTTTAGTTTTAAAAAGAAAACCCTGTTAATGACTTTTAAAAAAATCTTCCTCATGCCAAGATCTATAAAATACTAAAAATATTAGTATTTGTGATATATCCAGTGACATAAAAAAGAAAACACATAATGACCAAGATTTATGCAGAAAAGCAGTGTTGGAATTACAATCTAAAAATCAGTCACTCTAATTCACTAACAATTCACACTAACAAAATAAATAAAAATATTCACACAATCATCTAACTAAATAGCAAAAATTAAAAGACCCAGAAATGATTGTGATAAAAGCTCCTAGAAAACTAGTAAATCACTATTTTTTTATAAGAAAAGATGTATTTAGGAAAACCTGTGATCATCATAATTTTTTTTGTTATCAGAAACAAAACAAGAATGCCTTCTACCATCCCATCTTGTCATCTTTTTCCTAGAGAGCCAGGAGAGGCAAAAAGTCAAGTTAGGAAAAAACACAAGGATTGAAACTAAAAAAGAATAAAACCCTATCATTTATTATAACTCTGAATTTGATAGTTTTAAATGAATTACTAATCATACTTCTGTGTACTCATAATGAAAAAATGAGAAAAATTAAATTATATCACTTAAAAATGTTAAAAAAGAAATAGCCATAAATCTAACAAATCATGTGCCAAAACAACTATACCAGCAATTTAAAAAAGATATTGATAGAATTTAATGAAGATCTAAATAAATAGGCACACCATGGTTAGGGACTGGAAGATTTGATGCTGTGAAGATTTGGGGAGAGCTGAGGACAGGTAGATAAGTAAGATATTATGTATATGTGCTAATTCCCCAAGTTTAATGTAATGATTATGTTACAAAGATATAACAATAAATTAAAGAAATAAAACATAATAAAAATACATGCTAATTGTTCCTAAAATGATCTCTAAATGCAATGTAATCTCATTCAAAAATGCCAGAAAGTTATTTTAAAAAGTTAGAAATTTATTAAGTTGTTTCTGAAATATACATATGGAAATATAACAGGCTATGATTAATAAAAATGTTTTAAATTAAAAAGTTTGCAGACTTTTACTACCAAAAATATCTTATTATAATGCTATAATTATCAAGGGAGTAAGATAACAGCAAAAGATAATAAAACAAACTAATGAAATAGAAAGAACACAATGGAATAGAAAGTCCAGAAGAGATCCTACCAAAAATGAACATTTGATTCATAACAAAGATGAACAAAGTGAAGAAAGGATTATCTTTTCAATAAATTCTTTTGAGATAATTGAATATTCATATTGGAAAAAATTAATCTTTACCTATATTTAATGCCATATACAAAATTGAATTTCATGAAAATTATGCATAAAAATGTTAATGATTTTACTGATAAGGCTTTCAGGAGGTAATACAGGAAAATATATTCATGACCTTGAAGTTGCAAAAGATTTCTTAAGTTGCATAGAAAGTGTAAGCTGCACACAACATAAAATACTGACATTTTGGACTATATTTAAATCATTAACTTCATAAAAATACATGCCACAAATTGTTATTTGCAATACAGACATATAACAAGAATACATATCCAAAATATGTAAAGAAAAAAACTACCAATCAATCAAGAAAGATAGACAATCCAGTAGAAAAGAAACAAAAGACTTGAAGTATCAGTTTCTAAAACAAAATCTCGTCCCCTCCTCCCCAGCCACCCCACTCAGGATTCGCCTTCCACAGCTCCTAGACAATGGTTTCCATAATCTCTGACTTGGATCCCCTGAGAGACTGGAAGGTTTTAAGAGAGACTGCCACAAAGTTAGCTGGAAGTCCACCAAGTGCTCTGGTGTAAGAACTCCACATGTGACACCCTACAGAGGTCAGGAGTCACGCAGAACATGACAAATCAGCCCACACCCTGGCAACAATCCACTGGACACCCCCCCCCCACTCCCGCTTCTCGGTGCAGCCACCTGGTTACAAACTACAAAGTCGCAGAGGACACTGAACCAACAGACCATGGTACTGAGTCCCACATCTCCCGGCCCAGAGGTAGGGGCTTCTGAGACACCATCCCACTGCTCCTGGTCCAGAGGAAGGGGCTTCCCAGCCACCATACCTGCCACTGCTCCCAGCACATAGGAAAGGGCATTTGGGCCACCATCCCTACTGCTGCTCCCAGCCGCTGTCCCACCTCTCCCAGCTCAGAGGAGGTAATTCGTGCAGGTGCCAACAGCCCCCCCAGATGGTGAAATGAGAAAACATGTAAATAAGTCTCAAAACTGAACTTCAAGATCACCTACAGCAACCCCAAAGGGAAATGAGATGGAACACTATGATACTCAACCACCTGGACTCACTGAACTGGCAAGAAAAAGGGATTTGGAAAAAATGACATCAGAAATAATTCCTCAGATAAAAGGAGAAATTGTGCTCCTAGAGCAAGACATGATAATAAATCTAGAGAGGAGGTGAGGAACATGATGGAATATCAATATAGGAAACAAATAGAATCTGTAAAACAGATCTAAATACATTTCCAGGACACAAAAAACTCCATTGAAAGTCTACACAGCAGAATGAGCCAATGAGAGGACAGAATTTCAGATGTAGATTGCAATTAAAGACCAGGAAAAGAAAAACTGCTCCAAAATTATGAGGGAGCATGAGAAATCAATCCAGCAGCTGCTAGATAATGGAAAGAAGAATAACATAAGACTGATTAGAGTCAATGAAGAAACATGAGAGAGTGCAGATGACATAAAAAGTCTCTTCACAGAAACAAAGGCAGAAAACTTCCCAAGCAGGGGAAAAGAGCTTGACATACAGATAAGTGAGGCATATAGGACTCCAAATAGCCTTGATCAAAAATAATCTACACATAGGCATATAATTGTTAAGATTCCAGAAACACAACAGAAGAACAAAGTTCTACAAGCAATTAGAGAAAATAAATCACTTACAAAGGAAAGCCCATCATAATCACAGCAGACTTCTCAACACAAACCATCAAGGCAAGAAGAGCTTGGAGTGACATATTCCAAGCCCTAAAAGAAAAACAGCCTCCAACCCAGATTGATGTACCCTGCAAAACTATCTTTCAAAATTGATGGAGAAATGATACTGTCATGACAATGAGCATCTTAGAAACTTCATGAAAACCAAACCAGCATTCCAAAGAATTCTACACAATATCCTAGGAACACATATTGAGGATCACAACCCTAGGAAGCAAAGCAGAATGAACTGATCTGGAATGACAAGAAATTAAATTTAAAGGGGGAGAACACAACAAAAAGAAAAAGTCATGGCAATGACAAGTCAATACATTTCAGTTATAACCATCAATGTTAATGGTCTCAATTCACCAATCAAAAGAAATAGACTGGCAGAATGGGTCAAGAAGCAAACTCCAACAATATGCTGCATACAAGAAACACACTTAATTCAAAAGGAAACTCATAGACTGAAAGTTAAAGGGTGGAAAACAATACTCCATATGACAGGAACCTGAAAAAAAGCAGGAGTAGCTATCCTCTTTGCAGATCAAGTAGATTTCAAACCAACACAGATTAAGAGAAATGAAGAAGGACACTACATCCTTGTAAAGGGAAGAATCTAAGAGGAAGAGATGACAATCATAAATATCTATGCAAAAAACATGAGTGCACCAAACCATATAAAACAAATACTAACGGACATGAAGAGTCATATATGCACTAATACAATTGTAGTGGGGGACCTCAACACCCCACTGTCACAAATAGATAGATCAACTAGACAAAAAATAAGTCATGAAATACTAGAACTCAATCAAACTCTTGAACAAATGAACTTAACAGATGTTTACAGAGTCTTTCACCCCATAATATCAGAATACACATCCTTCTCAGCTGCACATGGTCATTCTCCAAAACAGACCACATACTCACACATAGAACATGTTTAAGCAAGTGCAAAGGAATTGAAGTTATCCCCTGTATATTACCGGAGCAGAGTATTATGAAATTGGAGATCCGTAGCAAAAGAAACTCGAAAAATTTCATAAACATGTGGAAATTGAACAACACACTTCTGAATAACCAATGGGTCACAGAGAAAATTAAAGAAGACAGTTCCTTCAATTAAATGACGATGACAGTACAACATCAGAATCTATGGGACACAATGAAAGCAGTCTTACGAGGGAAATTCAAAGCAGTGAATACACATATTAGGAAAACAGAATGAGCCCAATTAAACAACCTGATGCTGCACCTCAAGCTTCTAGAAAAAGAAGAGCAGGACAACTCCAGAGCTCATACAGGGGAGGAAATTATGAAGATGAGAGGAGAAATCAATGCAATGGAGACTAGGAGAATGATACAAAAGACCACTGAAGTCAAGAGTTGGTTCTTCGAAAGAATCAAAAAAATTGACAAACCCTTAGCCAACCTTATCAGAAAAAGGAAAGAAAAGGCCCACATCCATGGAATTAGGAATGAAAAGGGTGAAATTACAACAGACCCAGAAGAAATCCAGAGGATCATCAATACCTTTTTCCACAACCTATACGCCAATAAGATGGAAAATACAGAAGAAATGGACAGATTCCTAGATACATATGAATTACCAAAGCTGAACAAAGAAGACCTAAAAATTCTGAACAACCCAATATCAACCAATGAAATTGAAAATGTAATTAAAATCTTATCAGCTAAGAAAAGCCCGGGCCCTGATGGCTTCACTGCTGAATTCTACAAGACATTTAGAGAGGAACTGCTGCCACTACTGTTTAAACTCTTTAATGAAATTGAAAGGGAAGCAATAGTCCCAAATTCATTCCTAGAAGCTAGCATCACCATGATCCCCAAAGCAGAGAAAGACTCAATTGAAAAGGAGAACTATAGGCCAATCTCACTAATAAATATAGATGCAAAAATCCTTAATAAGATACTGGCAAACAGAATGCAGAAGATTATCAAGAAGATCATACACCCTGATCAAGTGGGATTCATCCCAGGGATGCAGGGATGGCTCAATATATGCAAATCAATCAATGTAATACACTATATCAATAGAGCCAAGGACAAAAACCATATCATTATCTCCATAGATGCAGAAAAAGCATTTGACAACATCCAACATGCATTTATGATAAAAACCCTACAAAAAATTGGAATAGATGGTCTCTACCTCAAACTTATAGAAGCCATCTATGAAAAACCAACAGCCAATATCATACTAAATGGTCAAAAACTGAAATCCTTCACATTAAAATCAGAAACAAGATAAGGATGTCCACTATCACCACTCTGGTTCAATATAGTTCTGGAAACATTAGCCACAGCAATTAGAAAAGAGAAACAAATAAAAGGAATAAAGATAGGTAATGAAGAAGTCAAATTGTCATTATTTGCAGATGACATTATACTCTATACAGAAGACCCCAAGAACTCCACCAAAAGTCTTCTCAAAATAATAGCCAAATTCAGTCAAGTAGCTGGTTACAAAGTCAACGCACAAAAATCAATAGCTTTCCTCTGCACGAATAACAGACTCACTGAGAGAGAAATAGGGCAAATAATTCCGTTCACAATAGCTTCCAAAAAACTGAAATACCTAGGAATCAACTTAAAGAAAGAAATCAAAGACCTCTTTTCTGAAAACTATGGCACTCTGGAAAGAGAGATTGAAAATGGTATCAGAAAATGGACAGATATCCCCTGCTCCTCAGTAGGAAGAATCAACATAGTGAAAATGGCCATACTTCCAAAACTGCAATATAGATATAATGCAATTCCAATTGAGATCCCAGCAGCATACTTCATGGACCTTGATAACACAATCCAAAAATTCATTTGGAACCAGAAGAGACCCAGAAAAGCAAAAGCAATTCTAGGTAACAGAGACATGGCAGGGGGTATCACAATCCCCAACCTGCAACTATACTACAAAGCTACTGTGATAAAAACAGCATGATACTGGCAAAGAAGCAGACCTGAGGACCAGTGGAACAGATTAGAAGATGCAGAAACAACTCCAGACACACTCAGCCATCTCATCTTCGATAAAGGAGCCAAACACCCTCACTGGAGGAAAGATAGGCTCTTTAATAAATCGTGCTGCAAAAGTTGGATTTCAACTTGCCAAAGATTAAAACTAGACCTATATCTCTCACCATGCACTAAACTAAAATCAAAATGGATTAAAGATCTAAATATGAAAATAGAAACTCTGAATCAGTTGGAACAGAGGTTAGGTAGAACTCTTGAAGACATCGTTGTAGGAAAATATTTTATGAACAAAACCTCAGTTACCCATGAACTAGCACAAACAATCAACAAGTGGGATCTCTTCTTATTAAAAAGCTTCTGCACAGCAAGAGAAACCACCAGCAGTGTGAAGAGACAACCCACAATGTGGGAAAAAATCTTCACCTGTTCTTCCTCAGACAAAGGTCTACTATCTCGAATGTATAAAGAACTTAAAAGGATCAGACTTCCCAAATTTAAAGACCCAATCTGAAAATGGGCATCTGAAATGAACAGACATTTCTCAGACAAAGAAGTAGAAATAGCAAATAAATACATGAAAAAATGTTCAACATCACTGGTCATTGGAGAGATGCAAATGAAAACAACACTGAGTTTCCACCTCACTTCAGAAAGAATAGCTGCTATCATGAAATCAACCAATAACAAATGCTGGTGGGGCTGTGGGGAAAGAGGAACCCTGCTCCACTGCTGGTGGGAGTGTAGACTGGTGCAAACACTGTGGAAATCAGTATGGAGATACCTCAAAGAAGTAGGACTGGAAGTCCCATTTGACCTTGCTATTCCACTGCTGGGGATCTTCCCCAAAGAATTAAAAGAATCATACCACAGTGATATATGTGCACCCATGTTCATAGCAGCACAATTTGTAATAGGTAAAACTTGGAAACAGCCCAAATGCCCTTCAATTGGAGACTGGATAAAGAAAATGTGGGTTTTTTAATAAAATGGAGTACTACTCAGTCATAAAAAATGAGAAATTAGAGACATTTATAGCTAAGTGGATGCACATTGAGGCGATACTCTTCAGTGAAATAAATAGGACGCACATGTATAAATACCAAATAGTTTCTCTGATGTGAGAAACTGAAAGTGTAAATAAGGACTAAAATATTAATAGGTAATGTGAAATAGGAAGAAAAGGGGCAAAGGGGAAAGAAGTGGGAGGGCTAGGGGAAAGGACAGAAGGGAATGAAATTAATATGAGAAAATGGAAAAATAGGAACAAAATCTTTGTAAATAGGGTGGAATGGAGGGGTTGAAGGGAGGGTTGGGCAAAGGTGAAAAATCAGAACCAAGAGAGATTATGTAAAGTTGCAATTTTCCAATGATGAATGTCATTATATTGTGTACCTAAAATGTACCAATGATTAGAATGAATAATCGATAATGCAAAATAAGAAGAAAAGGTCCAAAGTGGTAGAGGTAGTGGGAGGGACAGGGGAAAGGAAAGAAGGGAAAGGAAAAATGATGAGAAATAGAAAAAATGGAAATAAAGTCTTTGTAAATAGGGAAGGGTGGAGGGGGTGAAGGGAGGGCTAGGAATAGGGAAAAAGTAAGAACCAAGATGCATTATATAAAGGTACAATTCCCAATGAGAAATGTAATTTTGCTGTATACCTAAAATGTACCAATAAAAGAATTCAAAAAAAATCTCTTAAGTGCATAAAATTATATGAAAATGTGTCCTATTTCATTAGTGATCAAAGCAATTCAGACCAAACATCACAATTACAGAAATAAGTACAATTAGTATAAAAAGTTAGGGTTGCCACAGATAAAGAACAATGTGAACTTTCATCATTAAATTTTGGTGAGAGTGCAATTTGGCACAAGCACTTTATAAAACTTGCCCATGACTATTAAACATGCCCAAAGTTCCACACCCAGCAAACCTGCAGTTATAAGAAAACAAATGTTTGAGGCTCACCATTCCATCATTAATTGCTTGCAGATCCCAGGGACCAGCTGTATGGCCCAGACCAGTGCAGGTGCAGACAGATCCCAGCCAGTGCTGCACCCTGACAGCAGAGGCTCCTGCACACCCACTCAAGCCAAAGGCCCACTTGGAAAAGAACTGCGCAGGTGCACAAGCTTCAGCCAGAGCCCCACCATTCCATTGGACACAGCCAAGGAACCACCTGGAAAAGAGCTACACAGGCACACAACCTGTACATAGAGGCTCACCCCAATGCCATTAATAAGTGCATGGAGACCCTAGCCAAAGCCTGTGCAGACAATTGAATCTTGGGTACACAGCCCCAATCCAAAGGCCATTCCAGGCTACAGCTACATATGGGCTCCAGTGAGAGACATGGCTAGATAACATCCCAAGTATGCTCAGGCCCAGCCAGAAGTCTGTCCAAGCAACATGTCAGCTCAGGGATCCAGAAGGCCACCATTCTGAAATCCAGGAATTGGTATACTGGTGAGCAGCAGGGTAAAGGCTGGTCAGTGGCTTGCTGTGAATTCAAGACCACAGGGTGAGAAAAATTTGCCTCAACAAAGGCACACAGACTGCATGTGTTGAAATGAGAAGACACATAAGTAGGCCTCAAAACCAGACTTCCAGATCATGTAAGGCAAACCCAAAGGGGAATGAGATGGACCAATTTGATACTCAACAACCTGGACTCCTTGAACTGGCAAACAAAGGGGACATAGTAAAAATGAAATCAGAAATAATTTCTCAGATAACAGCAGAGATTGTGCCCATAGTACATGACATGATTAATAAATCTAGAACAGAGAAAGATAAAAAAAATACAGGAGCTGAGGAATATGATGGAATCCCAGAATAAGAAACAAATGAAATCCATAAAACAGATGCAAGGAGATTTCCAGGAGATTAAAAATTCCATTGAAAGTTTATGCATCAGAATGAGCCAATGCAAGGATAGAATTTCAAATATAGAACATAGGATTTCAATTAGCAACCAGGAAAAGAAAAATTTCTTAAAAATAGTAAGGGACCATGAGAAATCAATCCAGGAGCTCCCAGACAATGCAAAGAAGAATAACATCAGACTGATCAGATTCAAGGAAGAAACAGGAGAGAGTGGAGAAGACATAAAACAGTGATTCACAGAAGTGATGGCAGAAAACTTCCCAAGCAGGGGGAAAGAATTTGATGTACAGAAAAGTGAGGCATACAGGACTCCAACTAGCCTTGATCAAAAAAAATCTACACATATGCATGTAAGAGTAAAGTTTCTAGAAACCAACAGAAGAACAAAATTCTACAAGCAGTTAGAGAAAAGAAACAAATCACATACAAAGGAAAGCCCATCAGAATCACAGCAGACTTCTCAACACAAACCAACCAGGCAAGAAGAGCCCAGAGTGACATACTTCCAGCCCTAAAGGAAAACAACCTCCAACCCAGATTGATGTACTTTGCAAAACTATCTTTCAAAATTGATGTAAAAATAAGATGCTTTCATGACAAAGAGCACGTTAGGAAATTCATCAATACCAAACCAGCACTCCAAAAACTTTTAAACAATATCCTAGGAAAATACAATGAGGATCACAACCCCAGGAAGCCTTGCAGAATGAATCCATCAGGCACAAGAAATTAAATGCAAAGGGGGAGAATCCAACAAAAAGAAAAAGTCATGACAAGGATAAGTCAAAACATAACAGCCCAATTGCCCATCAACTGCAGACTGGATAAAGAAAATGTGGTTTTTTAATAAAATGGAGTACTACTCAAGCCATAAAAAATGAGAAATTAGAGACATGTATAGCTAAATGGATGCACACTGAGGCAATACTCTTAAGTGAAATAAATAGGACACACATGCATAAATATCGAATAGTTTCTCTAGTGTGAAAAACTGACAGTGGAAATAAGAACTAAAAGGTATAATAGATAATGTGAAATAGGAAGAAAAGGGGAAAAAGGGAAGGGGAACTGGGAGTGGTAGGGGAAAGGAAAAAAGGGAATGGAATTAATATGAGAAAATGAAAAAATGGAAACAAAGTCTTTGTAAATAGAGAGGAATGGAGGGGTTGAAGGGAGGGCAGGGTAAGGGGGAAAAATAAGAACCAAGAGAGATTATGTAAAAGTATAAAATTTCCAATGATGAATTTCATTATATTGTATACCTAAAATGTACCAATAAAATAAATTTATTAAAAAAATAAATCCCCCCCCAAGAATACATATTGGTTATAACCATCAATGTTAATGATCTCAATTCAGCAATCACAAGAAATAGAATGGCATAATGGGTCAAGAAGCAACATCCTAACAATGTGCTGCATAAAAGAAAAACACTTAATTCAAAAAGAAACTCATAGACTGAAAGTTAAAGGATGGAAAAAATTACTCCTTGGGACAGGAACCCCCAGAAAAGCAGGAGTAGCTATCCTCTTTGCAGATCAAGTAGATTTCAATCCAACACTGATTAAGAGAGACAAACAAGGACACTACATTCTTGTAAAGGGAACAATCCAAGAGGAAGAGATGACAAACATTAATACATATGAACCAAATATTAGTGCACCCAACTATATAAAACAAATACTAATGGACATGGAAAATCAAATAAGCACTAATACAATAGTACTCAATACCTCACTGTCACAAACAGATAAATTGACTGGACCAAAAATTAACAATGAAATACTAGAACTCAATCAAACTCTTGAACAAATGAACTTAACAGATATTTACAGAGTGTTCCACCCCAACAAAATAAGAATAAACATTCTCTTCAGCTGCATATGAGTCATTTGCTAAAATAGAACACATACTTACTCATAGAACATATTTAAGTCCAAAGGAATTGAAGTTATCCCCTGCATATTATCAGATCATAGTGCAATGAAATTGGAGATCAACAGCAAAAGAAACCACAAGAATTTCACAAACACACGGAAACTGAACAAAGCATTTCTGAATAACCAATGGGTTACAGAGGAAATTAAAGAAGAAATCAGACAGTTCCTACAATTAAATGACAATGCCAATGCAACATGTCAGAATCTATGGGACACAATGAAAGCAGTCTTACAAGGGAAATTCATAGCAGTGAATAGTAACATTAGGAAAACAGAGTGAGCTCAAGTATAAAATCTGATGCTGAACCTCAAGCTTCCAGAAAAAGAAGAGCACAAAAAACCCAAAGCTCATACAAGGAAGGAAATTATGAAGATCAGGGCAGAAATCAATGCAATGGAGACTAAGAGAACAATACAAAAAAAATCAATGAAGCAAAAAGTTGCTTCTTCAAAAGAATAAACAAAATTGACAATCCCTTTGCCAACCTCATCAAAAAAAAGGAAAGAAAAGGCCCAAATCCGTGCAGTTAGGAATGAAAGATGTGAAATTACAATGGACCCAGCAGAAATCCAGAGGATCACCAATACCTACTTCAAGAGCCTATACACCAATGAGATGGAAAACACAGAAGAAATGGGCAGATTCCTAAATAGGTGTGAATTATGAAAGTTGAACGAGGATGAACGAAAAATTCTAAATGACCCAATATCAATCAATGAAATTGAAAACAAAATTAAAAACTTACCAACTAAGAAACACTGGGTCCTGATGGCTTCACTGCTGAATTCTACAAGACATTTAGAGGAATGACTGCCACTATTGTTTAAACTCTTCAATGAAATTGAAAGGGAAGCAATACTCCCAAATTCATTCCTGGAAGCAAGCATCACCTTCATCCCCAAAGCAGAGAAAGACCCAACCAAAAAAGAGAGCTATAGGCCAATCTCACTGATAAACATAGATCCAGAAATCCTTAATAAGATACTGACAAATAGAATGCAGAAGATCATCAAGAAGATCATACACCCTGATCAAGTGGGATTTATCTCAGGGATGCAGGGATGATTCAACATACACAAATCAATAAATGTAATACAGTATATCAATAGAGCCAAAGACAAAAATCCATATGATCATCTCAATAGATGAGGAAAAAGCATTTGATAAAATCCAACATTCATTTATGATAAAAACTCTCCAAAAAAATTGGAATAGATGGTCTCTATTTCAATCTGATAAAAGCCATCTATGAAAAACTAACAGCCAATATAGTACTAAATATTCAAAAACTGAAATCCTTCTCACTAAAATCAGGAACAAGACAAGGATGTCCACTATTACCACTCCTGTTCAATATAGCTTTGGAAACATTAGCCTATGCAATTAGACAAGGGAAAGCAATAAAATGAATAAAGGTAGACAATGAATAAGTCAAACTGTCACTGTTTGCAGATCACATGATGCTCTATATAGAAGACCCCAAGAACTCCACCAAGAGTCTTCTAGACTTAATAACCAAATTCAGTAAAGTAGCTGGATACTAGGTCAACCCACAAAAATCAATAGCTTTGCTGTACACAAAAAAGACTCACTGAGAGAGAAATAGGGCAATCAATTCCTTTCACAGTAGCATTCAAAAAATTGAAATAACTAGGAATCAACCTAAGCAAAGAAATCAAAGATCACTTCTCTGAAAACTATAGCACTCTGAAAAGAGAGATTGAAGAGGATATCAGAAAATGGAAAGACAAGAAGAATCAACATAGTGAAAATCCCATACTTACAAACTGCTATATAGATTCATTGCAACTCCAATTGAAATTCCAGCAGCATACTTCACAGACCTGGAGAAAACAATCCAAAAATTCATTTGGAACAAGAAGAGACCTAGAATACAAAAAGCAATACTAGAGAAGAAAGACAAAAGGCTGTATCACAATCCCCAACTTGAAACTATACTACAAAGATATTGTGATAAAAACAGTATTATACTGGCAAAGAAACAGACCTGAGGACCGGTGGAACTTATTAGAAGATGTAGAAACAACTCCGGACACACTCAGCTGCCTCATCTTTGCAAAGGAGTGAAACATCCTCACTGGAGGAAAGATAGCCTCTTTAACAAATGGTGCAGGAAAAATTGAGTTTCAAGTTGCCAAAGATTAAAACTAGATCTATATCTCTCAACATGCACTAAACTAAAATTGAAGTGTACTAAATATCTAAATATTAAAACAGAAACAATAAACTGGCTGGAAGAGAGGTTAGGAAGAATTCTTGAAGACATTGGTGTAGGACAAGATTTTATGAACCAAACCTCAGTTGCCCTTGACCTAAATAAACAATCAAATGTGGGTTCTCTTCTTACTACAAACCTTCTCCACAGCAAGAGAAACCACCAACAGTGTGAAAAGACCGCCCAATTTGGGAAAAAAATTTCACTAGCTGTCCCTCAGACAAAGGTCTACTATCTAGAATGTATAAAGAACTTTAAAAAATCAGACCTCCCACATCTAAAGACCCAAATCCAAAAATGGGCATCTGAAATGAAGAGACATTTCTCAAACAAAGAAGTAGAAACAGAAAATAAACATATGAAAAAATGTTCAAAATCACTGGTCTTTTGAGAGATGCAAATGAAAACAATGCTGAGATTCCACCTCACCCCAGAAAGAATGGGTGCTATCAAGAAATCAACCAATAACAAATGTTGGTGGGGCTGCAGGGAAAGAGGAACCCTACTCCACTGCTGGTGGGAGTGTAGACTGGTGCAAACACTGTGGAAATCAGTATGGAGATACCTCAAAGAACTAGGACTGGAAGTCCTATTTGATCCAGCTATTCCCCTGCTGGGTACTTCCCCAAAGAATTAATAGAATCATACCACAGTGATATATGTGCACCCATGTTTATAGTAGCACAATTTGTGATAGTAAAACTTGAAAACAACCAAATTGCCTATCAACTGGAGACTGGATAAAGAAAAAGTGATTTTTTTTTTATAAAATGGAGTATTGCTCAGCCATAAAGAATGAGAAACTGGAGACATTTATAGCTAAATGGATGCACATTGAGGCAATACTCTTAAGTGAAATAAATAGGACACATATGAGTAAATACCAAACAGTTTCTCTAGTGTGAGATACTGAAAGTGTAAATAAGAACTAAAAGGTATAATAGATAATGTGAAATAGGAAGAAAAAGTGGAAAGGGGAAGTGGATGTGGGTGGGGTAGGTAAAAAAAAAAAAAGGAATGGAATTAATATGAGAAAAAGAAAAAATGGAAACAAAGTCTTTGTAGATATGGAGGGGTGGAGGGGTTGAAGGGAGGACAGGGAAATGGGGAAAAAATAAGAACCAAGACGAATTATTTAAAGGTGCAAATTTCCAATGAAATATTGTATACCTTAAATGTACCAATAAAATTAATTTTAAAGAAGAATCCAAATGGTTTCCATTTTTTCATTTTCTCATTTTAATTCCATTCCTTTCTTTTCTTTCCCCTACCCCTCCTTTGCAAATAGGGAGGGGTGGAGAGGTTGAAGGGAGTGCAGGGGAATGTGGAAAAATAAGAACCTCATTATATTGTATAGCTAAAATGTACCAATAAAAAAAAATCCAAAAGGTAGCATAGCTTTTGCTTCTAGTTAACTAGAAACAATAAAAATAAATCTTTTAATATATTTCAATGATAGAGTGGGTAGATAAATCCTGATCTATTCTTATGAAAGAATTGATATAAATGAATAAAAAATAATAAAGGCAAAAAATAATGAAGGTAATAAATAAATACAAAATGATGAATGAATCTTATTAAATATAAATATAATAGAAATTGCATCTCTATAATTCCAGTTTGGTAAAATTCAAAAGCAGAAATCTTCTGTGATAGAAATCAGATAATGGTTATCTTGGAGGGGTGTTCATAACCAGGAGGAGGCATGAGAAAGTTTTGTGCAGTCCTGGCAATGTTCTGCTCTTAGTATAGGGATGGTTACAGAAATGTGTTTATTTTCTCATTCTTTGAGATATGCTTTTTTTGTAAATATTTTATACCCTAGGTAGTATATTTTTGAAATGAACTATGAAAGGCACAAAAATGCACAAATTTCTCTTAGATCCATACTAAATCATAAAGGCATCTAATACTAGCATCCTCAGTATGACCTTGTGCCTTAGACCTACATTATACAACATGGTGGCAATCAGCTACATATGACTAATTGATGCTTCAGTCATGGCTAGGCAATTGAGGAACTGTACTGTTAATTTTTATTTAATTTTAATTTTAAAAATAATACATGAAATTGTCATTGGCAAAATGTAGAATAACAACTATATAAATTACTTTGTTGATATAAATTTTATAAAATCTGAAAAAATGCAAGTATTACTGATAAAAAAATTAGTAATTAAATTGAAATACACTAGTTTCTCAAATATAAGATACAAAGATTTTTTTTCTAAAAATAATGTAAAATATCTCCTTAATTTTCATGAGGATAATATTGAAGTGATAATACTTTAGATATAACAGGTTCAATGGCAATTATTAAAATTAATTGTACCTGTTTCCTAACAGAGCTACTAGAAATTTTGTAATTACACATGTGGTTTGCATTACATTTTTATTATACAGAAATGTCCTAGACCAAATAGATATGATACAATTAGAGAAAGAAGGACTCTTTCTAGATTTTTCTTATAAAATATATTGGTCTCATGTGAAACTGCATAAGTGAGTAAATATTTTTCAATTTAGATCCAGTCCATAAGGTCAACTTTTCTGAATCAGAAACTGCTAAAAGTTTCTTAAGTGTAAAAATAAAGTTGTATTTATGTTCCAACCTGACATGCAGCATTTGGTTTCATTTCAAATATAAGTCATTGCCCTCTTAGCTACACAGTATGCTCCTTGAGACTGAGCCCAAGTGTTTTACCTCTTTGAATCCCAACACTGCTTGTCTGATCAAGTATTAGGCACTCAATAAATACTTCCCAGTTAACGTCCAGAAGCCCTTCTGTATAAAAACTGAAAAGCAGCCTTTCTGTGAAAAGTATTTTATTTGAAAACCTGGGCTTTTATTCATCAGTGCTGCTAGGTTGACTGGGAATCAAAATATCAGTATTTTCTGTTCTTGTCTGAAATGTATCTATTGTTGCTTTGAGCCTTGTGAACTACAAAGCTGCTATTGAAATCAAAGTCAGAGTTTAAAGTAGACAGTTGGAAATAAAGGAAAACAGTGATATATTTGTTTCATGAGGAGTTTCCTCAAGATTGACTTCAAAAATTGAATTTTTAGTATTCTTGCATATTGTAAAACAAAAAATGAGAAATTTATAATGCTCAGAAAAGTGTGTGTTTGAATGACTTTAATTTAGAATGAGAACAAACTTTTTAACGATGTGAATTGTCCTACAAGTGACAGGCTTCCTTGGAAATTGGTGAGTTCTCAAATTATATAAGTATTTATGCAGATGTTGAGTAATATTCCATCACAAATACCAAAGGAGAGAGGGGGAACACTTTGAACACTTTGAGACCTCTTTGAACACTTGGTTCTATTATTCAGCTGAATCTAACTGCTCACTGGGACTTCCTAAGGACTTCTGTGTCCCAATATGTTACATAGTGACATGTGTACCACTGAACCTAAATTTTTTGAGAACAAGTGCTTGAACTTATTAGAAGAGAAGGAGAGGGAAAGTTTCTTAAAAAGCAGCTAGAATCACATCACACACTAAACCACCCAACCGCTTAGAGTGAGCTCAGGCCATTGTGCAACTGTGTTCCATGCAAAATAACAGATAATAATAGTTTTCTTTCCCCTTGCATTGTTCTTCTCAATGGTTTTAATTTTTTATATGTGTGTGTGTTTGATAAAGTTATTTAAAAAAATAAAATAAAATAACAGATAATAGGAAGTAGGGAGATAGATCTTTCTCAAAGGGGAAGGGATCAAGAAATGGAGGGAGGGCAGAGAGGGAGGAGGGAAGGGGGAGATAGGGGATAAAAAAAATTAGGATATGTTATGTACATGTACCAACTCAATACAAGGAATGTAAACATCATGTACTGGAAACTTGTACAAAAAAGGAAGGGGATCAATATATGGTTGAATGGAGGGAAGGGAAAGGAGATGAAAAAGGGAACTAAGATGTGTTTTGTACATGTACCAGCTTCCCACAAGGATGTAAATATTATGCAGTACAAATATGTACCAATAAACTGAAACAAAATTTTTTTAAAAAATCATGATCTTCCTCTGTCCTCACTGTTAACCTTTCCCTATCCTTCTACCTATCTATCCCTCCCTCTCTGAACCCTTCTAAGTCCCCATCCCAAAGAGTAAAGTTGCTATATTGAAGAGTTTATTCACTATAAACATATTTTTGGCTGGTCCTCCATTTTTATTTAATTCACATGGTTAAAGGAGATAGATTAATAACTACCACCAATTCTCATTTTCTGAGCTGTGCTTGATGCTATAGTTGTTGCTGATTGTATCACTTGGGCTAAGGTGTTGTGATTGATCTAATCAGTTGTCCTTCCTGGTATACTGAAAACAAGATTGCCTAAGAGTCATTAGAGACTCAAAAGCTAAAGATCAGCTATATCTGGAAGACACTTCTAAGAAGCAATCTTTCCATAAGGGTTCTAAATACAAGCAACAAAGCTACTTACAATAAGGAATATTGAAGTATCAACACAGGAATTAAACCAAAAACTATAACAACAACAAAAATAGAAATGAGAAGACACCTAAGCAAGGCACAAATCCAGACTTCCAGCTCACCAAAGGCAAATTCTGGGGGAAATGAGGTGGAAAAGTCTGATAACTACCTGGACACCCTGAACAGATAGCACAGGAGGTAACAAAACAGATGAATGAGGCTCTAGAAAAATTCAAAACAGAAATAATTTTCCAGATAACTACAGAGATGGTGAGCAGAATGAAAGACATGATTAGAGGCTCTAGAAGAAAAACAGAAAAAAAAATAGATGAGCTCAGGACCATGATGGAAGCCATGAATGCCCAGCATAGTAAAGAAATGAAATCCATGAAACAGATTCAAACACACATCCAGGAAATTAAAAACTCTATTGAAGGTATTCATAACAGACTGAGCCAATCTGAAGACTGAATATCAGATATAAAAGGGAGGATTGCAGTTAGTGATCATGAAAAGAGAAATCTCTTAAAAATAGTAAGGGACTATAAGAAATCAATCCAGGACATCCTAGATAATGCAAAGAAGAATAACAAAAGACTGATACAAGTCCATGAAAAACCAGGAGAAAATACAAATGACATAAAAAAATGTTCACAGAATGACAGAAAACTTCCCAAACAGAGTGAAAGAATTTAACATACAGATAAGTAAGGCATATAGCACTCCAACTAGCCATGATCAAAAAAAAAAAAAAAAAAAAAAACCCTACAGCTATACATGTTATAATCAAGTTGCCAAAAACCCAACAGAAGAACAAACTACTACAAGCAGTTAAAGAAAAGAAACAAATCATATACAAAGGAAAGCCCATCAGAATCACTTTTCAACACAAAACACAAGTCAAGGAGAGCCTGGAGTGAGATATTTCAAGCCCTAAAAGAAAACCATCTCCAACCTAGACTGATATATCCTGCAAAACTATCTTTCAAAATTGATGGGGAAATAAGATATTCTGATAACAAAGGACACCTGAGAAACATCATGAATACCAAACCAGCACTCCAAACAATTCTAAACAATATCCTAGAAAAAGACAATGAAGGCAAAGAAGGCTTCCAGGTAGGCATGCCAAAGCTCCCAGCCCAGAGGAGGATTCCAGGTTAGTCTGCCATAGCTCCCAGCTGAGAGGAAGATTCTGTGTAGGTGTGCCACAGCTTCCAGCATGGAGGAGGCTTCTGGGTAGGTGTGCCACAGCTCCCAGCACAGAGGAAGCTTTTAGGTCAGTGTGCCATGGCTCCCAGCATGAGGAGGCATCCAGGTAGGCTTGCCACAGCTCCCAGCATGGGGGAGGCTTCTGGGTAGGTGTTGCCACAGCTCCAAGCACAGAGGAGGCTTCTGGGTAGGCATGCTGAGGCTTCCAGTGTGGAGGAGGCTTCCTTGTAGGTGTGCTACAGCTCCCAGAAAAGAGGAGGCTTCTGGGTAGGCATGCAGCAGCTCCCAGCATAAAGGAGGCCTCCAGGTAGGCATGCCACAATTCCAAGTACAGAGGAGGTTTCCGGGTCAGTGAGCCACAGCTCCCAGCCCAGAGGAAGTTTCCAGGTAGGTGTGGCATATCTTCAAGCATGGAGGAGGCTTCTGGGTAGGCTTGCCACAGCTTCTAGCACAGACGAGGCTTCTGGGTCAACATGCCAAGGCTCCCAGCCCAGAGGAGGCTTCTAGGTCAGTATGCCATGGCTTCAAGTGAAGAGGAAACATCCAGATATGTGTGCTGAGGCTTTAATCATGGAGGAGGCTTCCAGGTCAATGTGCTACAGCTCCCAACCCAGAGGAAGTTTCCAGGTAGGTCTGCCACAGCTCCCAGGAAGGAAGGAGGCTTCCAGGTAGGTGTGCCACAGCTCCCAGAACAGAGAAGTCTTCTGGGTCAGCATACCAAGGCTCCCAGCCCAGAAGAGGTTTCTGGGGCAGTGTGCCATGGCTCCCAGGCAAGAGAAATCTTCTGGGTAGGTGTGCTGAGGCTTCCAGCATGGAGGAGGCTTCCAGGTAGGCATTTCACAGCTCCCAGCACAGAGGAGGCTTCTGGGTAGGCATGCAGCAGCTCCCAGCATAGAAGAGGCTTCCAGATAGGCATGTCATGGCTCCCAGCACAGAAGAGGATTCCAGGTCAACATGCCAAGGCTCCCAGGCCAGAGGAGGTTTCTGGGTCATTGTGCCATGGCTCCAAGCCAAGAGGAAGCTTCCGAGAAGGCATGTCAAGGCTTTCAGCATGGAGGAGGCTTCTGGGTAGACATGCCACAGCTCCCAGCACAGAGTAGGTGAGCCACATGGGCTCCCCTACCCCATTGAAATGAGAAGACATGTAAACAAACCTCAGAACCAGAAGACTTCCTAGAGCAACCCCAAAGAGAAACTAGATGGAACACTGTGATAATCAACCACCTGAACTCCCTGAACTAGCAATGAAAGACCATCTGGAAAAAATGAAATCAGAAATAATTTCTCACATAACAGCAGAGATTGTGACCATAGTGCAAGACATGAATAATTACTCTAGAGCATACACAGATAAAAAAAATAGAGGAGCTGAGGAACATGATAGAATCCCAACATAAGAAACAAATGGAATCCATAGAACAGATGCAATCAGATTTCCAGGAGATTAAAAACTCAACTGAAAGTCTACACACCAGAATGAGCCAATGTGAGGATAGAATTTCAGATATAAAAGATAAGATTACAATTAGTGACCAGGAAAAGAAAAATTTCTTCAAAATTGTAAGGGACCACAAGAAATCAATCCACCAGCTGCTAGATGATGCAAAGAAGAATAACATAAGACAGATTAGAATCAAAGAAGAAACAGGAGAGAGTGCAGATGACATAAGAAAAACTTTTCACAGAAGTGATGGCAGAAAACTTCCCAAGCAGGGGAAAAGAACTTGAAATACAGATAAGCAAGGCATATAGGACTCCAAATAGCCTTGGTCAAAAAAAATCTACACATAGGCACATAATTGTTAAGATTCTAGAAACCCAATAGAAGAACAAAATCCTACAAACAGTTATAGAAAAGAAATACATCACATAAAAAGAAAAGCCCATCAGAATCACAGCAGACATCTCAACACAAACCCTCATGGCAAGAAAAGCTTGGAGTGATGTATTTCAATCCCTAAAAGAAAACAATCTCCAACCCATATTGATGTACCCTGCAAAGCTATCTTTCAAAATTGATGGAGAAATAAGATACTTTCATGATAAAGAGAGCCTTAGGAACTTCATGAATACCAAACCACCACTCCCAAAAAATTTTAGACAAAATCATAGGAAAAGACAATGAGGATCACAACCCCAGGAAGCCCAGCAGAATGAATTCTCTGGGCATGACAAGAAATTAAAAGCAAAGGGGAAGAATTAAAAAAAAAGAGAAAGTCATGACAATGATAACTCAATACGTATCAGTTACAACCATCAATGTTAATGGTCTCAACTCACCAATCAAAAGAAATAGACTGGCAGAATGGGTCAAGAAGCAAAATCCAACAATATGCTGCATACAAGAAACACACTTAATTCAAAAAGAAACTCATAGACTGAAAGTAAAAGAGTAGAAAACAATACTCCAAGGGATGAGAATCTGATAAAAAGCAGGACTAGCTATCCTCTTTGCAGACCAAGTGGGTTTCAAACCCACACTGATTAATAGAGACAAAGAAGGACACAATGTTCTTGTAAAGGGAAAAGTGCAAGAGGAAGAGATGACAATGATGAATATCTATCTATACACCAAACACTAGTGCACGCAACTATATAAAACAAATACTAATGGGCATGAAATTCATATAAGCACTAATGCAATAGTAGTGGGGGACCTCACTCTCCCATTGTCACATATAGATAGATCAACTAGACAAAAAACAAGCAATGAAATACTAGAACTCAGTTAAACTCTTGAACAAATGACCTTAACAGATGTTTACAAAGTGTTTCACCCCACAAAATCAGAAAACACATTCTTTTCAGATGCACATGGGTCATTCTCCAAAATAGACCACACACTCACTAATAGAATATATTTCAGTAAGTGCAAAGGAACTGAAGTTATCTCCTGTATATTATCCGACCATAGTGTGATGAAATTGGAGATCGATAGCAAAAGAAACTGCAAAAAGTTCATAAACAGATGGAAATTGAACAAGACACTCCTGAATAACCAATGGGTCACAGAGGAAATTAAAGAAGAAATCAGACAGGTCCTTCAATTAAATGACAATACAATGTATCTGAATCTATGGGACACAATGAAAGCAGTCTTATGAGGCAAATTCATAGCAGTGAATACGCATATTAGGAAAACAGAATGAGCCCAATTAAACAGCCTGATGCTGAACATCAAGCTTCTACAAAAAGAACAGGAGAAAGCCAAAGCCCAGAGAAAGGAGGAAATTATAAAGATCAGAGGAGAAATCAATGCAATGGAGACTAAGAAAACAATACAAAAAAATCAATGAAGCCAAGAGTTGGTTCTTCGAAAGAATCAACAAAATCGACAAACCCTTAGCCAACCTTATCAGAAAAAGGAAAGAAAAGGCCCAAAGCCACGCAATTAGGAATGAAAAGGGTAAAATTACAACAGACCCAGCATATGGGGATTATCACTACCTACTTTGAGAACCTGTATGTCAATAAGATGTAAAACACAGAAGAAATGGACAGATTCCTAGACATGTATGAATTACCACAGTCGAATGAAGAAGACCTAAAAATTCTAAACAACCCAATATCAATCAATGAAATTGGAAATGTAATTAAAAACTTACTGACCAAGAAATGCCCTGGTCCTGATGGCTTCACTGGTGAATTCAATAAGACATTTAGAGAGGAACTTTTGCCACTACTATTTAAATTCTTCAAGGAAATAGAAAGCAAAGCAATACTCCTGAACAATCCTGGATGCAAGCATCACTGTGATCCCCAAAGCAGAGAAAGACCCAACCAAAAAAGAGAACCACAGGCCAATCTCACTAATGAACATAAATGCAAAAATCCTTAATAAGTTACTGGTAAATAGAATACAGAAGATCATCAAGAAGATCATACACCCTGATCAAGTGGGATTCATCCCAAGGATGCAGGGATGGTTCAACATATGCAAATCAATCAATGTAATAGACTATATCAATAGAGCCAAGGACAAAAACCATATGATCATCTCAATAGATGCAGAAAAAGCAGTTGACAAAATCCAACACTCACTGAGGATAAAAACTGTATAAAAAATCAGAATAGATGGTCTGTGCCTCAATCTGAGGAAAGCCGCCTATGAAAAACCAACAGCCAATATCATACTAAATGGTCAAAAACTGAAATCCTTCACACTAAAATCAGGAATAAGACAAGGATGTACGCTATCACAACTCCTGTTCAATACAGTTTTGGAAACATTAGCCTTTGCAATTAGACAAGAGAAAGAAATAAAAGGAATAAAGATAGAAAATGAAGAAGTCAAATTGTCGTTATTGCAGATGACATGATACTCTGTATAGAAGACCCTGAGAACTCCACCAAAAGTCTTCTAGACTTAATAAGCAAATTCAGTCAAGTAGCTGGATATGAGGTCAACACACAAAAATCAATAGCTTTCCTCTACACAAATGACAGACTCACTGAGAGAGAAATAGGGCAAATAATTCCTTTCACAATAGCATCCAAAAACTGAAATACCTAGGAATCAACCTAACAAAAGAAATCAAAGATCACTTCTCTGAAAACTATAGCACTTTGAAAAAAGAGATTGAAGAGGATATCAGAAAATGGAAAGACATCCCTTGCTCCTGGGTAGGAAGAATCAACATAGTGAAAATGGTCATACTTCCAAAATTGCTATATAGATTCAATGCAATCCCAATTGAAATCCCAGCAGCATACTTCATGGACCTTGAGAAAACAATCCAAAAATTCATTTGAAACAAGAAAAGACCCAGAATAGCAAAACCAAGTCTAGAAAACAGAGACATGGTGGCGGCATTACAATCCCTAACTTGAATCTATACTAAAAAGTTACTATGAAAAAAAAACAGCATGGTACTGGCAAGGAAACAGACCTGAGGATCAGTGAAACAGATTAGAAGATGCAGAAACAACTCTGGACACACTCAGCAAAGTCATTTTTGACAAAGGAGCCAAATACCCTCACTGGAGCAAAGATTGTCTCTTTAATAAATCATGCTGGAAACATTGGATTTCAACTTGACAAAGATTAGAACTAGACCTATATCTCTCACTATGCACTAAACTATAATCAAAATGGATTAAAGATCTAAATATTAAACAGAAATGGTGAACCAGCTTGAACACAGGTTAGGTAGAACTCAAAAAATTGGTGTAGAAAAAGATGTTATGAACAAAACACCAGTTGCCTTTGAACTACCACAAGCAATCAACATGTGTGATGTGTTCTTCCTACAGAGCTTCTACACAACAAGAGAAACCACCAACAGTATGAAGAGACAACCCACAGTGTGGGAAAATTTTTCACCTGCTGTTCCAGAGACAAAGGTCTACTATCTAGAATCTGTAAAGAACTTCAAAAAATCAGACCTCATACATTTAAAGACCCGATCCAAAAATGGACATCTGAAATGAAGAGACATTTCTCAGACAAAGAAGTAGAAATAGCCAATAAACATATGAAAAAAATGTTCAACATCACTGATCATTTGAGAGATGCAAATGAAAACAACACTGAGATTCCACCTCACCCTAGAAGAATGGCTGCTATCATGAAATCAACACAACAAATGCTGGCAGGGCTTTGGGGAAAGAAGAACACTGCTCCACTGCTGGTGGAAGTGTAGACTGGTGCAAACACTGTGGAAATCAGTATTGAGATACCTCAAAGAACTAGGACTGGAAGTCCCATTTGACCCAGCTCTTCCCCTGTTGGGGATCTTCCCAAAAGAATTAAAAGAATCATAACACAGTGATATATGTTCACCCATATTCATAGCAGCACAATTCATGATAGCTAAAACTTGGAAACAACCCAATTGCCCATCAACTGGAGACTGGATAAAAACAATGTGGTGTTTTTTTATGCAATGAAGTACTACTCAGCCATAAAAAATGAGAAATTTATAGCTAAATGGATGTACATTGAGGTGATACTCTTAAGGGAAATAAATAGGACACACATGTAAATACTGAATAGTTTCTCTAGTGTGAGAAACTGAAAATGTAAATAAGGACTGAAAAGTATAATAGATAATGTGAAATAAGAAGAAAAGAGGCAAAAGGGTAGTGGGAGTGTTAGGGCAAAGGAAAGAAAGGAATCAATATGAGAAAAAGGAAAAATGGATTCAAAGTCTTTGTAAATATGGAGGGATGGAGGGGTTGAAGGGAGGGCAGGGGAATGGCTAAAAAAAGAACCAAGAGAGATTATGTAAAGTTGCAAATTTCCAATGATGAATATAACTGTATAGTATGCCTAAATTGTACCAATAAAATTAATAAAAAAAGAAAATTGGAATAGATGGTTTTTATCTCAAATTGATACAGGCTATCTATGAAAAAGCAACAGCGATCATACTAAAATGTGAAAAACTGAAAACCTCCACACTAAAATCAGGATCAAGGCGAGGATGTCCACTATCACTACTCCTGTTCATTATAGTTCTGGAAACATTAGCAACAGCAATTTGACAAGAGAAAGAAATAAAATGAATAAAGATAGGGAAGGATGAACTTAAACTGTCATTATTTGTTGATGACATGATACTCTACATAGAAGACCCAAAAAACTCTGCCAAAAGACTTCCATACTTAATTGACATATTCAGTAGAATAGCTACATACAAGGTCAACACTCAAAAATCTATAGCCTTCTTGTACACAAATAACAGATTCACTGAGACAGAAATTAGGGAAACAATTCCGTTCACAATCATATCCAAAAAATGAAATATCTAGGACTCTATCTAACAAGGGAAGCAAAAGCCCTCTACATTGAAAATTACATCACTCAAAAAAGAGATCAAAGAGGCTGTAAGATAATGGAAAGACATCCCTTGTTCCTGGGTTGGAAGAATGAATATAGTGAAAAAAGGTCCATACTTCCCAAACTGCTATATAGATTCAATGCAATCCCAATTGGAATCCCAATGGTATATTTCACAGAACTAGAGAAAACAATCCAAAAATTCATTTGGAACCAGAAGAGACCTAGAATAGCAAAAGCAATTCTAGGCAACAGAGACATGACATGGGGTAGCACAACCCCCAACTTGAACTACAAATCCATGGTGAGAAAAACAGCATGGTATTGGCAAAGAAGCAGAGGATCAGTGCAATAGATTAGAAAATACAGAAACAACTCTAAACATACTTCAGCTACCTCATCTTGGACAAAGGAGCCAACCTTCCTCACTGGTAAAAAGATACCTTCTTTAATAAATTTTGTTTGAAAAACTGGATTTCAACCTGCCAAAGATTAAAACTAGACCTCTATCTTTAACCATGCACTAAACTAAAATCGAAGTAGATTAAAGATCTAAATATTAAAACAGAAACACTAAATTTGCTGGAAGATAAGTTAGGTAGAACTCTTGAAGGCATTGGCATAGGAAAAGACTTTATGAACAAAACCTCAGTAGCATGGGAACTACCATAAAGAATCAACAACTGGGATCTCATCTTATTAAAAAGCTTCTACATTGCAAGAGAAACCACCAACAGAGCTAAGAGACAACCTACAATGTGGGAAAAAAATTTTTTTCATCTGTTCCTCAAACAAAGGAGTATTATCTAGAATATATAAAGAACTTAAAAAAATCAGACCCCCCCAATATAAAGACCCATTTCAAAAATGGGCACCTGAAATGAACATTTCTCAGACAAAGAAGTAAAAGCAGCAAATAAACATATGAAAAAATGTTCACATCACTGGTCATTTGAGAGATGCAAATGAAAACAATACTGAGATTCCATGTCACCCCAGAAAGAATGGCTGCCATCAAGAAATCAACCAACAACAAGTGCTGGTGGGGCTATGGAGAGAAAGGAACCCTTCTCCATTGTTGGTGGAAGTGCAGATTGGTACCACCACTGTGGAGATCAGTATGGAGATACCTAAAAAACTAGGGTTAGAGGATTTGATCCATCTATTCCTCTTCTGGGTATCTTCCCAAGGAATTAAAAGAATCATACCACAGTGATATATGCACGCCCATGTTTATAGCGGCACAGTTTGTAATAGCTAAAGCTTGGAAACACCCCAATTACCCATTAACTGGAGACTGGACAAAGAAGATGTGGTTTTCTAAATAAAATGGAGTGCTACTCAGCCATATAGAATGAGAAACTAGAGACATTTATAGCTAAAGGGATGCATATTGGGGCCATACTCTTAAGTGAAATAAATAGGACACGTGTAAATACCAAATAGTTTCTCTGCTGTGAAAAACTAAAAGTGGAAATAAGAATCAAAATATATAATTGATAATGTGAAATAGGAAGAAAAGGTCTAAAGGAGCTGGGAAAGTGGGAGGGGTGGGGGAAAGGAAGGAAAGGAAAATAAATAGTATGAAAAAATGATAAAATGGAAACAAAATGTTTGTAAATAGGGAAGGGTGGAGGGGGTGAAGGGAGGGCAGGGGAATGGGGAAAAAATAAGAACCAAGATACACCATGTAAAGATACAATATCCCAATGATGAATGTAACTGTATTGTACAACTAAAATGTACCAATAAACTTAATGGGAAAAAATGGTAATTGGTACAATAATGTATAGTGAAAAGGAAATTATGTGTATGTAGTGGTAGGTAAAGTGTAGGACAACAAACATTCTACTTTTTCATTGTAGTTTTTCAATAAATATATTAAGTAGGAATAGTTTTTCAATAAATACTGATTGAAATATTAATAGATATCAATAGATATCTGATACTGATATCAGTAGGCATCAATAGAAATATATTATTTAGGAATCAGGAGATAAATTTCAGAAGAGATGCCACTAGTGATTACTTTGAAAGAATCAATCCTGATAATTGAGAGCAGTGTGGAAGATAAAGAATGATTCATTTGTGTCTTATAGAAATATTTGTCTCTCAACTATGGATGTGCATTGATTTAAAAAAAATGAAATCTAATTTTACAAAAGAAAAACATATACATATTATTCTACAAGAGATTTGGAATTACAGGAATATCTCACTTGAATACAACTCCACCTGTGGTTTCCTGGAGTCCTAACACCATCTAATCTACAAGCACATTTCACATTCCAGGTGCTAAGCTTATTAGATTCTCATAACAACTACATAAGGAAGTTCATTGCACTTCTTTTTCAGATAAAGAAATAGAGAATCTGAAACAGAGATGTAAAAACAATGTCCCTTCATTCTTTGGAAGTAAGTGTAGGTCTGTGACACAATTCTGTGGCCAAGAAAACACAAGTAAAAAAATCTGCAGGCAGCTCATCTTTCTGGCAGGAATGAAAGCAGACAGTAGCTTTTTTTGAACTAGGAACATCCTAGCCATACACAGACAATAAGGCTAGAAAAAGTCTGGGTTTCTGAACAGTGAGCCACCAAGCCACAATGGACTAGCTACCTTCAGACTTCTTGATAAATAGGGAAAATGAAAGTGCTTGAACGTAGGTAAGCCAGTCTAGTAAGATTTACTATTGCACACGCCTGAATACAGCTCACCTGATACAGGTTTCAGAGGCTCTTCCCAGATCCAGCTGTTTCTCAGATGCCAGTTAAAGCTGTCAAAAAAGCAGAGGATAGCTCCCTGGACAAATCCCCTTGTCATTGTTGTCTCACATTTCTCTCTGAAGGTGTATGGATATGAGAGTCTCCAAAAACAGTGTTGATGGATTGCAATGTCACAGAAGCAACCAACTTCCTGAGATATGAGTCATAGTTTCTCTGGCTTAGTAGGCTAAACAATAAAAGCTTTCCAAGCCTGTTGATAAAATTGCCAAAAATGACAAAATTGCCTGAGGACAGTCAAAGCCCAGAGCAAGGCAAAAATTGCACTGGACTTATTTGAGTGTTTTTGATATTTTTGTTAACTTATTTTAATGTAGCAAAAATGTAATATGCTGGAACCTCATTCCTAATGTGACTGTACTGTAGATGCAGTCTTGTGGAGGTGAATAGGTCATGGAGGTAGAGCCTTCATGAATGAGATCAGTGCCCTTTTCAGAGGAACTCCAGAGACCTTTCCACAATGTAAGTGTACAGCAAGAAGATGCCCATCTATAAATAGTAAGCAAGTCCTCACCAGACCCTGGATCTTCCAGCACCTTAGGGCTAGACTTCCCAGCCTCTGGAATGGTGAAAACTTAATTTTTGTTTTTGATAAATCACCTGGTCTATGGTATCTTCCTATAGCAGCCCATGCATACTAAGACACAATATTAAAGGATGAAAAAAAAAATCACATACCCCCTGCTCGACCATAACTACTATTCTCACTTTTGAGTTTTAAGTAGAGTCCACATGCTCATGTATTTTTAATTTTCCCACCTGTGATTACTATATATATATATATATATATAAAATATATATATATATGTAATTCATTTTCCCTCTTACTGAACATTATCACATCAAATCATGAAATTTTTCATGCATATTCCTCATCATTTTCACTTTAATAATTCATTCCTTTAATAAATTCTTATTATATGACAGAAACTAAAGTGAAAGCCACAGACTGAATAATATTCTATCAAGTAGCTGTTATGGCTTCATTTGACCATTCCACTAAGGATGCACATTCCATTCATTTCCAGTTTTTCATTTTCTATATAATGATTAGGTGACCATGTTCATAAGTATATATTTATTTTGCTTGTCACAATCAATTTTTATTTTTAGTAGTGAAATTACTACAGCAAGAATATGATACCTTATGCCTCACAAGGTAAAGGATTATTAATATATTCAGTGAGGGACTTGGCAAACTGGCCTTGTACTGTGCTTCCTTCCTCAGATCAGTGTCTTTTGAATTAATATCTCAAGTTGGTGTCTCTGGTTGGTGAAGCCAAGTTAAACATCTGTGCTCTCATAGCAAGAAAGATTTAGGAGGAAATGAGTGTCTAATTTCTACCTTGGGACACCAAGATATATGGGGGAAATTTCCCAATCATAAAAGTTTGTTTAAAAAATATTAGGCAACCAAAATTCATTCTGTCTTTTCACATGAGTGAATACTCTGGGCCATTTGATCAAGGTGATCCTACGATTTGGCTTCAGCATATAGTACTTTACTGAAACTAAGGTCACACTTGGCTGTATATTCCCCAAAAATCTCTGGCCACCTTTTAGCCCTTATCTTGACAATTCTCCTTTCTTTACTTTTGTAATTCTTCTTCCTCCTTGAAACTTTGTTGTTTTCAATTGTATATTATATTCTACTGGTTATATTTCTTATTTTCAAACAATTCTTTTGGGAGCTCCTTTCTGTTCTCCCTCTACTGATCCCCAAATATTGGTATTCCCAGAGTATTTACATACAACCCACATATCCTCCCAATTTAGATTATTTCTCAACCAGTGTCAATTTCCCTTATAGATTTAACTACTACTTTGAGCAGTCAGTCCAAAAAGAAACCATTTTACATATAACAAATATAAAGGATTTAAATACAAGAAACAACAAATATTGAAAGAGCTGAGGGTACAGACAAGACAACCAGGGAAGTACCACTAATATCCTCAATGTCCAACTATTTTTACCTAAACAGGAAGTCCTTTTTTTTAATTAAATATTTTATTGGTACATTGTAGGTATACAACACAATTACATTTCTCATTGGGAATTGTACCTTTACATAACGCATATTGGCTCTTATTTTTTCCTCAATCTTAGCACCGCATTCACCCCCTCCACCCTTCCCTATTTAAAAGACATTATTTCCATTTTTTCCATTTCTCATCATTTTTCCTTTCCCTTCTTTCCTTTCCCCTTCCCCTCCCACTACCCCTACCCCTTTAGACTCTTTCTTCCAATTTTGCATTATCGATAATTCATTCTAATCATTGGTACATTTTAGGTATACAATATAATGACATTCATCATTGGGAATTTGCACCTTTACATAGTCTCTCTTGGTTCTTATTTTTCACCCTTGCCCAACACTCCCTTCAACCCCTCCATTCTTCCCTATTTACAAAGATTTTGTTCTTATTTTTCCACTTTTTCATATTAATCCCATTCCCTTCTATCCTTTCCCCTAGCCCTCCCACTTCCTTCCCCTTTGCCCCTGTTCTTCCTATTTCACATTACCTATTATACATTTTAGTCCTCATTTACATTTTCAGTTTCTCACACCAGAGAAACTATTCGGTATTTACACATGTGTGTCCTATTTATTTCACTTAAGAGTATCACCTCAATGTGCATCCACTTAGTTATAAATTTCTCTAATTTCTCATTTTTTATGGCTGAGTAGTACTCCATTTTATTTTAAAAAACCACATTTTGTTTATCCAGTCTCCAGTTGATGGGCATTTGGGCTGTTTCCAAGCTATGAACATGGGTACACATATATCACTGTGGTATCATTCTTTTAAATCTTTGGGGAAAATCCCCAGCAGTGGAATAGCAGGGTCAAATGGGACTTCCAGTCCTAGTTTTTGAGGTATCTCCATATTGATTTCCACAGTGGTTGCACCAGTCTACACTCCCACCAGCAGTGGAGCAGGGTTCCTCTTTCCCCACAGCCCTGCCAGCATTTGTTATTGGTTGATTTCATGATAGCAGCCATTCTTTCTGGAGTGAAGTGGAATCTCAGTGATGTTTTCATTTGCATCACTCAAATGACCAGTGATGTTCAACATTTTTTCATGTATTTATTTGCTATTCTACTTCTTTGTCTAAGAAATGTCTGTTCATTTCAGATGTCCATTTTTGGATTGGGTCTTTAAATTTGGGAGGTCTGATCTTTTGAAGTTCTTTATAGATTCGAGATAGTAGACCTTTGTCTGAGGAAGAACAGGTGAGGATTTTTTTCCCACATTGTGGGTTGTCTCTTCACACTTCTGGTGGTTTCTCTTGCTGTGCAGAAGCCTTTTAATAAGAAGAGATCCCACTTGTTGATTGTTTGTGCTAGTTCATGGGCAACTGAGTTTTTGTTCATAAAATCTTTTCCTACACCGATGTCTTCAAGGGTTCTACTTAACCTCTGTTCCAACTGATTCAGAGTTTCTATTTTAATATTTAGATCTTTAATCCATTTTGATTTTAGTTTAGTGCATGGTGAGAGATATAGGTCTAGGTTTAATCTTTGACAAGTTGAAACCCAATTTTTGCAGCACCATTTATTAAAGAGGCTATCTTTCCTCCAGTGAGGGTGTTTGGCCCCTTTATCGAAGATGAGATGGCTGAGTGTATCTAGCATTGTTTCTGCATCTTCTAATCTGTTCCACTCGTCCTCAGGTCTGTTTCTTTGCCAGTATCATGCTGTTTTATCACAGTAGCTTTGTAGTAGACTTGCAGGCTGGAGATTGTGATACCTCCTTCCATGTCTCTGTTACCTAGAATTGCTTTTGCTATTCTGGGTCCCTTCTTCTTCCAAATGAATTTTTGGATTGTTATCTAAAGGTCCATGAAGTATGCTGCTGGGATCTCAATTGGAATTGCATTAAATCTATATTGCAGTTTTGGAAGTATGGCCATTTTCACTATATTAGTCCTTCCTACTGAGGAGCAGGGGATGTCTGTCCATTTTCTGATATCATCTTCAATCTCTCTTTTCAGAGTGCCATAGTTTTCAGAGAAGAGGTCTTTGATTTCTTTCATTAGGTTGATTCCTATGTATTTCAGTTTTTTGGATGCTATTGTGAAAGAAATTATTTGCCCTATTTCTCTCTCAGTGAGTCTATCATTTGTGTAGAGGAAAGCTATTGATTTTTGTGTGTTGACTTTGTAACCAGCTACTTTACTGAATTTGGTTATTAAGTCTAGAAGACTTTTGGTGGAGTTCTTGGGGTCTTCTATATAGAGTATCATGTCATCTGCAAATAATGACAATTTGAATTCTTCATTTCCTATCTTTATTCCTTTTATTTCTTTGTCTTGTCTAATTGCCATGGCTAATGTTTCCAGAACTATATTGAACCAGAGTGGTGATAGTGGACATCCTTGTCTTGTTCCTGATTTTAGTGTGAAGGTTTTCAGTTTTTGACCATTTAGTATGATATTGGCTGTTGGTTTTTTCATAGATGACTTCTATCAGTTTGAGGTAAAGATGATCTATTCCAATTTTTTGTAGGTTTTTTATCATAAATGCATGTTGGATTTTGTCAAATGCTTTTTCTGTGTCTATGGAGATAATCATATGGTTTTTGTCCTTGGCTCTATTGATATAATGTATTACATTGATTGATTTGTGTATATTGAACCAACCCTGCATCCCTGGGATGAATCCCACTTGATCAGGGTGTATGATCTTCTTGATGATCTTCTGCATTCTGTTTGCCAGTATCTTATTAAGGATTTTTGCATCTATGTTCATTAGTGAGACTGGCCTATAGTTCTCCTTTTCAGTCGGGCCTTTCTCTGCTTTGGGGATCAAGGTGATGCTTGCTTCCAGGAATGAATTTGGGAGTATTGCTTCCCTTTCAATTTCATTGAAGAGGTTAAAGAGTAGTAGCAGCAGTTCCTCTCTAAATGTCTTGTAGAATTCAGCAGTGAAGCCATCAAGGCCTGGGCTTTTCTTAGCTGATAAATTTGAATTACATTTTCCATTTCATTGGTTGATATTGGGTTGTTCAGAATTTTTAGGTCTTCTTCATTCAACTTTGGTAATTCATATGTATCTAGGAATCTGTCCATTTCTTCTGTGTTTTCCCATCTTATTGGTGTATAGGTTCTGGAAGTAGGTATTGATGATCCTCTGGATTTCTGCTGGGTCTGTTGTAGTTTCACCCTTTCCATTCCAAATTGCATGGATTTGGGCCTTTTCTTTCTTTTTTCTGACAAGGTTGGCTAAAGGTTTGTCAATTTTGTTGATTCTTTCAAAGAACCAACTCTTGGCTTCATTGATTTTTTGTATTGTTCTCTTAGTCTCCACTGAATTGATTTCTCCTCTGATCTTTATAATTTCCTCCCTTGTATGAGCTCTGGGCTTGTCCTGCTCTTCTTTTTCTAGAAGCTTGAGGTTCAGCATCAGGTTGTTTAATTGGGCTCATTCTGTTTTCCTAAATGTGTATTCACTGCTATGAATTTCCCTCGTAAGACTGCTTTCATTGTGTCCCATAGATTCCAATATGTTGTATTGTCATTGTCATTTAATTGAAGGAACTGTCTGATTTCTTCTTTAATTTCCTCTGTGACCCATTGGTTATTCAGAAGTGTGTTGTTCAATTTCCACATGTTTATGAAATTTTTTGAGTTTCTTTTGCTATGGATCTCCAATTTCATCGCACTATGGTTTGATAATGTACAGGGGATAACTTCAGTTCCTTTGCACTTACTTAAACATGTTCTATGTGTAAGTATGTGGTCCAATTTTTAAAATGACCCATGTGCAGCTGAGAAGAATGTGTATTCTGATTTTATGGAGTGGAAGACTCTGTAAACATCTGTTAAGTTCATTTGTTCAAGAGTTTGATTGAGTTCTAGTATTTCATTACTTATTTTTAGTCTAGTTGATCTATCTATTTGTGACAGTGGGGTGTTGAGGTCCCCCACTACAATTGTATTAGTGCATATATGACTTTTCATGTCTGTTAGTATTTGTTTTATAGAGTTGGGTGCACTAGTGTTTGGTGCATAGATATTTATGATTGTCATCTCCTCCTCTTGGATTCTTCCCTTTACAAGGATGTAGTGTCCTTCATCTCTCTTCATCAGTGTTGGTTTGAAATCTATATGATATGCAAAAAGGATAGCTACTCCTGCTTTTTTTCAGGTTCCTGTCGCATGCAGTATTGTTTTCCACTCTTTAACTTTCAGTCTATGAGTTTCCTTTTGAATTAAGTGTGTTTCTTGTATGCAGCATATTGTTGGATTTTGCTTCTTGACCCATTCTGCCAGTCTATTTCTTTTGATTGGTGAATTAAGACCATTAACATTGATGGTTATAACTGAAATGTATTGACTTGTCATTGCCATGACTTTTTCTTTTTGTTGGGTTCTCCCCCTTTACATTTAATTTCTTGTCATGCCAGATGGGTTCATTCTCCTTTACTTCCTGGGGTTGTGATCCTCAATATCTGTTCCTAGGCTATTGTGTAAAATTCTTTGGAGTGCTGGTTTGGTATTCACAAAGTTCCTAAGGTGCTCCTTGTCACAAAAGTATCTTATTTCTCCATCCATTTTGAAAGACAGTTTTGCAGGGTGCATCAATCTGGGTTTGAGGCTGTTTTCTTTTAGGGCTTTGAATATGTCACTCCAAGGTCTTCTTGCATTGATGGTTTGTGTTGAGAAGTCTGCTGTGATTCTGATAGGCTTTCCTTTGTATGTGATTTGTTTCTTTTCTCTGACTGCTTGGAGAACTTTGTTCTTCTGTTGAGTTTCTGGAATCTTAACAATTATATGCCTATGTGTAGATTTTTTTTATCAAGGCTATTTGGAGTCCTATATGCCTCACTTATCTGTATATCATACTCGTTTCCCCTGCTTGGGAAGTTTTCTGCCTTTGTTTCTGTGAAGAGACTTTTTATGTCATCTGCACTCTCTCGTGTTTCTTCATTGACTCTAATCAGTCTTATGTTATTCTTCTTTCCATTATCTAGCAGCTGCTGGATTGATTTCTCATGTTCCCTTATAATTTTGAAGCAATTTTTCTTTTCCTGGTCATTAATTGCAATCTTATCATCTATATCTGAAATTCTGTCCTCACATTGGCTCATTCTGCTGTGTAGACTTTCAATGGAGTTTTTCATGTCCTAGAAATCTATTTGCATCTGTTTTATGGATTCCATTTGTTTCCTATGTTGGGATTCCTTCATGTTCCTCAGCTCCTCTCTAGATTATTAATCATGTCTTGCACTAGGGGCACAATTTCTCCTATTATCTGAGAAATTATTTCTGATTCCATTTTGTCCAGATTCCCTTTTGTTGCCATTTCAGTGGGCCCAGGTGGTTGAGTATCAGAGTGTTCCATTTCATTTCCCTTTGGGGTTGCTGTAAGTGATCTGGAATTCTGGTTTTGAGACTTATTTACGTGTTTTCTCATTTTGACTGTGGCCGGGGGGCTGTTGGTGCCTACACAGATTACCTCCTCCAAGCTGGGAGAGGTAGTACAGGGACCGGGAGTAGTGGTAGGGATGGTGGCCCAAAATCCCTTTCCTGTGGGCTGGGAGCAGTGGGAGGGATGGTGGCCAGGAAGCCCCTTCCTCTGGACCAGGAGCAGTGGGATGGCAGCTCAGAAGCCTCTACCTCTGGGCCGGGAGCGGTGGGAGGGATGGTAGCCCAAAAGCCCCTTCCTCTGGGCCAAGAGTGGTGGGACAGAAGGTGGCCCAAAACCCTTTCCTCTGTGCTGGGAGCAGTGGAAGGGATGGTGGCCTTGAAGCCCCTTCCTCTGGACCAGGAGCAGTGGGACAGTGGCTAAGAAGCCCTTACTTCTGGGCCAGGAGCAGCGGGACTCAGTACCATGGTCTGGTGGTCCAGTGTCCTCCGCATCTTTGTAGTGTGGAACCAGGTGGCTGTACAGAGGAGCCGGAGTGCGGGGGGGGTGGGGTCCAGTGGATTGTTGCCAGGGCACAGGCTGATTCTGCGTGTTCCATGCTACTCATGACCTCAGTAGGGTATGCACAGACCTGCCTGTCTGCAGTGAGCTGATTCAACAGGAAGTTCTTGAATGTTAACATGGAAACTACTTTAAACCTCAAATTTTCCCCCTGAATCTGCCCATAATTGGCTCTGACAAAGAATGGCCAATTCTCTCCTCCCTTCCAAATCTCTAGTAAACTCCACCAAATAACTGCACACTAAACCTTCCAGAGCAAGAAAGAATTTCTGGTCATAGGATCCTCATGATATTTGATATTCACTGCTCTTGGACTCTCTTGTGTAACATGCTCATTTTTAAACTGATCCCCAGCTACCTAAGTGAAGCATGTGACTTAGTCTATGTTAATCAATACATTCCATCCTTCTAAATCCAATGTAACTAACATAGCCTTAGTTGTGATTCTACCCTCATCAGACCATAGGTAAAGTCACCTTCCCCAGAACAACATAAATCTCTGTTGAAATTAAAGGTCATCGATCCTACTTGAAATCTCTAGTAAATAAGAAAGAGGGAAAAGAGGAATCCTTAAGTGGCCACTATCTATCACTAGTTTCATTGTCTCCATGTTCTTCTGTAAAATCAGAGTAGTCTTACCATAGCCATTAACCCTTCCTCATATCTATCTTCCTCATTATAGCCAAAGTCATTTATGTCTCATGTAAATCTACCCATGTTATTGTCTGTTTAAAACTATGAATGGCACCCCTTTCCCCTAGTCTACAAAAAACCTCTATGATCTGGCCCCATTTATCTCAGTCATCTCTTTCTAATCCCTTCTTCTCCTTTTATGTTCCAGTCACATTCAGTCATTACATGCCCCACACAATTCCTGGTTAACAATGTATATTCTACCAATGGTAACTAAGTTAATAAATGAACAAAGAAAGTGAGATGAGATAATTTCTTTTCATTCTGAAACAAAACTAAGGTAGTCTTCTGGTTCTTTTATATTATACTTACTTCCTTCTTATCCTGTGTGGGGCTCACCACACAGTGTGTGTTCAAAGATGCTTGTTAACTAACAAAATTAGCACATTCATTTTACTATCCATGAAAGAGCTCTATAGAGTTTTGATTCCTGGCAATTTAAAAAGATTTTCTGGGTATTATAATTATTGGCCCATTGTAGAATTCAACGAGTAAAAGAATTCATTAGCTCATTAAAATACAATGAAAATGACATAATTAAAACATTTGAGCAATTTCTGGATCACAGAAAATAAATAATCCAAATTGCAAAACAAACCCTGAGGCAATTGATTGGCTGCAGTGGGCCTGCACTTCCTGCTTTCTCAGAACACATCAACTGACTAGTTGAAAAACCTTCTCTACCCCTCTTCACAAAAGAATTTGCTTTGATGAGCTCTATTCTTAGTATAGAACCCAAAAAGAAGAGTGGTATAAATTATGGCAGGGAAGTCCTCTGACAACTTGAAGAGATGAAATTGGAGTTTCCTTTCCCTGTACTTGTTTTCAGTAGTTGCTTTTGGTCCTACAACAGTACCTACCACTGTGCTCAGTGTATTACATATATATCTTATTTAACTGTTACATTACATTATGTGTCATTTAATTATTGTAATTATTACAAATATATATACATATATATGTGTATATATATGGATATATATATCCTCCTTCCATGGATAGAACTAAAGTCTAGTGATGGGTCCAGGAGCACACTGATAGTTGAGGCACCAAAAATAAATAGTTTTAATCAGACTCACTAGAGCCCCTTTCTTTCAATTACTATGCAAATCTGAATAGCCAGAGGATTCTCCCTCTGTGATTTCATTCTAGCCAAGGCTAGAATGGGAAGATTCAGCCTGCCTACCAATCCCAGTGCTCAGATACAGTAGCCAGCTCATATGTTTGATAGGTAGCTGAAGTCCATTCCTGTTTTCTCTTCCCTCCACCTTTTAACTATTCCATTATACCTCTTGCTGTCCCTTTGTTCCTTGACTCACGTATTTCCTACCTTGCCACAAAGATCACCAAATGTCCTGAAGTTCTTCTCGTTGACATCCTGGATAGCAACAGGAATCCCTGGATAACAACTGGAAATGGCATTGCAGGCTGGTGATCAATACATGAATTTAGGAGGGACAGGGCACAATTCAATCAATAGCTTATGTAGGCACCTTTCTCACTCTCCCCATTGACACGGTCCAAAAGTCCTCAATAGATATTTGAAGAGAAGTATGTAGATGAAATAGATCTAAACAGAATAGGTGGGAATCAAGATTGGTATCTAAAGACAACCTCCATCAATCATCAAAAAGGCCAGAGACAAAACTGTAGCTGCCTGAATTTCTGCCTAAAAGCCTGAGGGGAAAAATGTGTCTGAAGGAATAATAGAGATAATATCATAGATGCTCAGTGAAGCAAGACATGTAGGGATGGCAGAAAGAAAGATCTTTCAATGTGAAAAGTGAGTGAGACTTTATTCTGCCAGCAACACTGAATAAAAGTAGACTTGCAGAGAGAAGTCCTGCCTGTCCAGGGAGGATTCCTTTATTCTTTCAGCTCAAGGAGCCCAGACCTCATGCTACCACATTTGTGCCCCCTCCCCTGCTATGCTGAGTCCTTGTATTTGTCAGTAACTCCTTCATAGAAAGGGCAAATAAAGGAAGGAAAGGATGGGAGGAAGTATGAAATTCAAGTCTGTAATAGTTCTAGACATGGATCTACATGTTCATTTCACTACTTTGTATTTTTAGCATATAGTCAAAGCTAGAAGAAAGGGTTTTCCTTCTTGGTTACTCTCAGATCTTATGCTTGATGAGTTCCAGGAATGGATTTGCATTACCTGCTATTAATATTCTTGACATCACATGTCTCTGGCCCAGTTGAGCATCTTCGGAGCTCTAACAGCCAAGGCAGGATATATCAGTTTCTATAGGAATCATATGGTGGTTTCACATCCTAGCTCCCTCAGAGTAGCTTAGATCCATGGAAAGATTGGCCTTATCCAGAGTTCATTATTTATTTGTTTTAAATTAGAGGTGCATGTGTATGATAAAATATTTAAATATTGCCCGTGTTTTTATAGATCCTCTCCCCAGAAATAATCAAAGATCTTTGTAGTGTGTAGAGAAACTTTATACTCTAAAGTACTTAATGATTAAAGTAAATGGCTTCACAATATGCATAAAGATAGACTAATCTGTGCCCATGGCCAATAGCTGCATGAACACATATACAAAAATGTATTTCAGAGTTGCTATAATCTAATTTCTTCTGATAAGCAGATAGCACCAGGGTGAATTACAGTAAGGTTACAGCTATCAATCAATTTAACACTTTCAACTTGCTTAACAAATACAGATGATCCTCAACTTATAGTGTGGTTACATTCTGGTAAAGCAATTATGAATTGAAAATGTTGTAAATCAACAATGCATTAAATATACCTAAACTACAAAATATTAGAGCTCAGCAGCACAGATGCTGTAGAATATTGGTTGTTTATGCTCATGATGAAATGGCTAACTGTAAGCTTCAGCTTCCTGCCACCGCACAGTATCATAAGCATATCATACCACATCCCAGGAAAGTCAAAATTTAAAATATATTTTTCTAATGAACATTATCACTTTTGCACTGTCATGAAGTTGAAAAAATATAAAGTCAAACCATCATACTTTGGGACTCATTTGTATGTTATCATTGATGTTTACTTTCAATGAAATTAAAATTTTATTTCAGTTTATAGAAAGACTACTACAGAAAAATGAATGAACTTACTCTACCAGATATTGAATATTGACATTTAAGGTTAATAGAGATTTATGACAGTGGAAACAGTTTATACAAGTTCTCCCAACTTAAGACACACAGATGAATAAAACACTTTATAAATTATCATATTCTTATTCACCACATAATAGACCAACACAGAAGTGGTACCAACTTTCCACACTCACTGTAACCCCACCTATTGCAAGAAAGGGTATCTATGTAGGGAGGGCATTCTCTTCCTCAGAAAAATGTGTTTGCTGCTGATAGAAGCATCTTCTGTGACCCTCCCTGGACTTGACTCAGTTTCTTTACATGATTTCTTCTTAAGAAGGGAAGTCAGAGAAATATGATGGGGACTTGGAGCACTAAGAAAAAAAAATTCCTGAGTCGAGTCATGTCTCTTCACCTGGAAAGGTTGCTCTAAAGCCAGTGAACTGGGCCAAAAATTTCATATAGCCAAATTATACTTGAAATATCTTCAAAAATTCACTCCCTTACTAATACATAATCTCTTAGTAAGTCCAAAAGAACAAATCCCTGACTCTGAAGTTAAGATCCAGTTGAAGAAGTTAGTTTTCAGAGTTAGTTTAAAGTTACTGGCAGAATGGGTCAAGAAGCAAAATCCAACTATATGCTGCATACAAGAAACACACTTAATTCAAAAGGAAACTCATAGACTGAAAGTTAAAGGGTAGAAAAAAATACTCCATGCGACAGGAACCTGAAAAAAAGCAGGAGTAGCTACCCTCTTTGCAGATCAAGTAGATTTCAAACCAACACTGATTAAGAGAGATGAAGAAAGACACTACATCCTTGTAAAGGGAACAATCCAAGAGGAAGAGATGACAATCATAAATATCTATGCACCAAACACGAGTGCATCCAACTATATTAAACAAATACTAATGGACTTGACAAGTCATATATGCACTAATACAATTGTAGTGGGGGACCTCAACACCCCACTGTCACAAAGAGATAGATCAACTAGACAAAAAATAAGTAATGAAATACTAGAACTCAATCGAACTCTTGAACAAATGAACTTAACAGATGTTTACAGAGTCTTCCACCCCACAAAATCAGAATACACATTCTTCTCAGCAACACATGGGTCATTCTCCAAAATAGACCACATACTTACACATAGAACATGTTTAAGTAAGTGCAAAGGAATTGAAGTTATGCCCTGTATATTATCAGACCAGAATACGATGAAATTGGAGATCCATAGCAAAAGAAATTTTAAAAATTTCATAAAAATGTGGAAATTGAACAACACACTTCTGAATAACCAATGGGTCACAGAGGAAATTAAAGAAGAAATCAGACAGTTCCTTCAATTAAATAACAATGACAATACAACATATCGGAATCTATGGGACACAATGAAAGCAGTCTTACGAGGGAAATTCATAGCAGTGAATACGCATATTAGCAAAACAGAATGAGCCCAATTAAACAACCTGATGCTGAACCTCAAGCTGCTAGAAAAAGAAGAGCAGGACAACCCCAAAGCTCATACAAGGGAGGAAATTATAAAGATCAGAGGAGAAATCAATGCAATGGAGACTAAGAGAACAATACAAACAAATCAATGAAGCCAAGAGTTGGTTCTTTGAAAGAATCAACAAAATTGACAAACCTTTAGCCAACCTCTCAGAAAAAAGGAAAGAAATGGCCCAAATCCATGCAATTAGGAATGAAAAGGGTGAAATTACAACAGACCCAGAAGAAATCTAGAGGATCATCAATACCTACTTCCAGAACCTATACACCAATAAGATGGACAACACAGAAGAAATGGACAGATTCCTAGATACATATGAATTACCAAAGTTGAATGAAGAAGACCTAACCCAATATCAACCAATGAAATGGAAAATGTAATTCAAATTTATCAGCTAAGAAAAGCCCAGGCCTTGATGGCTTCACTGCTGAATTCTACAAGACATTTAGAGAGGAACTGCTGCCACTACTCTTTGAACACTTCAATGAAATTGAAAGGGAAGCAATACTCCCAAATTCATTCCTGGAAGTAAGCATTGCCTTGATCCCCAAAGCAGAGAAAGACCTAACCAAAAAAGAGAACTATAGGCCAATCTCACTAATCAACATAGATGCAAAAATCCTTAATAAGATACTGGCAAACAGAATGCAGAAGATCATCAAGAAGATCATACACCCTGGTCAAGTAGGATTCATCCCAGGGATGCAGGGTTGGTTCAATATACACAAATCAATCAATGTAATGCACTATATCAATAGAGCCAAGGACAAAAACCATATGATTATCTCCATAGACACAGAAAAAGCATTTGACAAAATCCAACATGCATTTATGATAAAAACCCTAAAAAAATTGGAATAGATGGTCTCCACCTCAAATTGATAGAAGCCATCTATGAAAAACCAACAGCCAATACCATACTAAATGGTCAAAAACTGAAAACCTTCACACTAAAATCAGGAACAAGAAAAGGATGTCCACTATCACCACTCTGGTTCAATATAGTTCTGGAAACATTAGCCACAGCAATTAGACAAGAGAAAGAAATAAAAGGAATAAAGATAGGAAATGAAGAATTCAAATTGTCATTATTTGCAGATGACCTGATACTCTATATAGAAGATCCCAAGAACTCCACCAAAAGTCTTCTAGACTTAGTAACCAAATTCGGTAAAGTAGCTGGACAAAAGGTCAACACACAAAAATCAATAGCTTTCCTCTACACAAATGACAGACTCACTGAGAGAGAAAAAGGGCAAATAATTCCTTTCACAATAGCATCCAAAAAACTGAAATACCTAGGAATCATCCTAATGAAAGAAATCAAAGACCTCTTCTCTGAAAACTATGGCACTCTGAAAAGAGAGATTGAAGATGATATCAGAAAATGGACAGACATCTCCTGCTCCTCAGTAGGAAGGATTAATATAGTGAAAATGGCCATACTTCTAAAACTGTTATATAGATTTAATGCAATTCCAATTAAGATCCCAGCAGCATACTTCATAGGCCTTGAGAAAACAATCCAAAAATTCATTTGGAACAAGAAGACACCCAGAATAGCAAAAGCAATTCTAGGTAACAGAGACATCCAGGGGGTATCACAATCCCCAACCAGCAACTATACTACAAAGCTACTGTGATAAAAACAGTATGGTACTGGCAAAGAAACATACTTGAGGACCAGTGGAACAGATTCAAAGATGCAGAAACAATGCTAGACACACTCAGCCATCTCATCTTCGATAAAGGAGCCAAACACTCTCACTGGAGGAAAGATAGCCTCTTTAATAAATGGTGCTGCAAAAATTGGACTTCAACTTGCCAAAGGTTAAAACTAGACCTGTATCTCTCACCATGCACTAAACTAAGATCAAAATGGATTAAAGATCTAAATATTAAAATAGAAACTCTGAACCAGTTTGATCAGAGGTTAGGTAGAACCCTTGAAGACATCGGTGTAGGAAAAGATTTTATGAACAGTTGCCCATGAACTAGCACAAACAATCAACAAGTGGGATCTCTTCTTATTAAAAGGCTTCTGCACAGCAAGAGAAACCAACAGCAGTGTGAAGAGACAACCCACAATGTGGGAAAAAATCTTCACCTGTTCTTCCTCAGACAAAGGTCTACTATCTCGAATCTATAAAGAACTTAAAAAGATCAGACCTCCCAAATTTAAAGACCCAATCCAAAAATGGGCATCTGAAATGAACAGACATTTCTCAGACAAAGAAGTAGAAATAGCAAATAAATACATGAAAAAATGCTCAACATCACTGGTCATTGGAGAGATGCAAATGAAAACAAGGCTGGGATTCCACTTCACTCCAGAAAGAATGGCTGCTATCATGAAATCAACCAATAACAAATGCTGGTGGGGCTATGGGGAAATAGGAACCCTGCTCCACTGCTGGTGGAAGTGTAGACTGGTGAAACCACTGTGGAAATCAATATGGAGATACCTCAAAGAACTAGGACTGGAAGTCCCATTTGACCCTGCTATTGCACTCCTGGGGATCTTCCCCAAAGAATTGAAAGAATCATACCACAGTGATATATGTGCACCCATGTTTGTAGCTTGGAAACAGCCCAAATGCCCATCAACTGGAGACTGGATAAACAAAATGTGGGTTTTTTTATAAAATGGAGTACTACTCAGCCATACAAAATGAGAAATTAGAGACATTTATAGCTAAGTGGATGCACATTGAGGCAATACTCTTAAGTGAAATAAATAGGATGCACATGAATATATTCGGAATAGTTTCTCTGGTGTGAGAAACTGAAAATGTAAATAAGGACTAAATGTATAATAGGTAATGTGAAATAGGAAGAAAAGGAGCAAGGGGGAAGGAAGTGGGAGGGCTAGGGGAAAGGATAGAAGGGAATGGGATTAATATGAGAAACTGGAAAAATAGGAACAAAATCTTTGTAAATAGGGAGGAATGGAGGGGTTGAAGGGAGGGCTGGGCAAGGGTGGAAAATACGAACCAAGAGAGACTATGTAAAGGTGCAAATTTCCAATGATGACTGTCATTATATTGTATACCTAAAATGTACCAATGATTAGAATGAATAATCAAAAATGTAAAATAGGAAGAAAAGGTCCAAAGGGGTAGGGGTAGTGGGAGGAGCAGGGGAAAGGAAAGAAGGGAAAGGAAAAATGATGAGAAATGGAAAAAATGGAAATAAAGTCTTTGTAAATAGGGAAGGGTGGAGGGTGTGAAGGGAGGGCTAGGAATGGGGAAAAAATAAGAACCAAGATGCATTATGTAAAGGTACAATTCCCAATGAGAAATGTAATTGTGTTGTATACCTACAATGTACCAATAAAAGAATTTAATAATAAAATATTAAAAAATAAAGAGTTAGTCTAAAGAGCATACTGCATGAAGATTGCAAATCACTGAAAGCCCCTCCACATGTGATAGCATTCTCATATTATGAGGTACTTGCAGAATGATGAACAATGTGGATTTACACCTCCAATTCATTATACCTCTTGGGCATATACTCACTGACTACAGTAGACATTAAAATCACCAACACTGTAAGATTATATCTCTCCTGTGTTCTGTTCCCTTTCTTCCATTCCCTTTCATTTTGAATGCCGAGTTTGATTGAAAATGTAAAGTTTCTTTATAAGCTTAAAAGATGTGACTGCACTCCATCTCAACCAACAACACCAGACTTCTGAATATGCCCAGATATTTTATAGCACTTTATAGTACTTTCCTTATTCCTTGTATAATAACATGTCCATCTGGCTTTCCATGAATCTCTCACTTCAGACTGCAGCCTATGGAGCAGTGCTTACTTTTCACTGGTTTTTAATCACCAATTGAGAGAAGTAGAAGTATAATTATTTTTGACAAACCAGTTGTATCTTCCTTCATTCCTTTCTCCCTCCCTTCCTTTCTTCCTTTTGTTCTTCCTTTCTTCCTTCCTTCCAGGTCATGTTAACCAGTACAAAGATTGAACATTTCTTTATTTTCTTTTAAATTTTATTGGTACATTTTAGGCATAGAATTCCTTTACATTTATCATTGGGGGTTTGTACCTGTACATGATATATCTTGGTTCTTATTTTTTTCCCCATTATCTGTGTGCCATTCACCCCCTCCACCCTTCCCTATTTACATAGATTTCATTTCCATTTTTTTTTCTTTTCTCATAGTTTTTCCTTTCCCTCTTTTCCTTTCCCCTTCCCCTCCCTTCACTCCTTCATCTTTGGACCTTTTTTCCTATTTCAAATTATCAATTATTCATTTAATAACTTTAACTCTTGTTTACACTATCAGTTTCTCACATTAGTGAACTATTTGGTATTTACACATGTGTGTCCTATTTATTTCACTTGAGAGTATGGCCTCGATATGCATCCATTGAGCTATAAATGACTCTAATTTTTCATTCTTTATGGCTGAGTAGTGCTCCATTTTATAAAAAAAAAAAAATTTTCTTTTTCCAGTTTCCAGTTGATGAGCACTTGGGCTGCTTCCAAGCTTTAGGTATTACAAACTGTCCCGCTATGAACATGGTTGCACATATATCACTGTGGTATGATTCTTCTAATTCTTTTGGGAAGATACCCAGCAGGGGAATAGCTGGGTCAAATGAGACCTCTAGTCCTAGTTATTTGAGGTATCTCCATACTGACTTCCACAGTGGTTCCACCAGTCTGCACCCCTACCAACAATGGAGAAGGGTTCCTTTCTCCCTACAACCCCGCCAGCATTTGTTATTTGTTGATTTCTTGATAGCAGCCATTCTTTCTGGGGTGAGGTGGAATCTCAGCATTGTTTTCATCTGCATCTCTCGAATGACCAGTGATGTTGAACATTTTTTCATATATTTGTTTGCTCCTTTTACTTCTTTGTCTGAGAAATGTCCATTCATTTCAGATGCCCATTTTTGAATTGGCTCTTTGAATTTGGGGGGGGGTGTCTGATTTTTTTCAATTCTTTGTATATTCTAGATAGTAGTCCTTTGTCTGATGTACAGCTGCTAAAATTTTTTTCCCATATTGTAGGTTGTCTATTGGCTCTGTTGGTGTTTCCTTTGCAGTGCAGAAGCTTTTTAATAAGATGAGATCCCAGTTGTTGATTCTTTCTGCTAGTTCCCATGCTAATGAGGTTTTGTTCATGAAGTCTTTTCCTATGCCAATGTCTTCCAGAGTTCTACCTAACTTATCTTCCATCAAGTTTAGTGTTTCTGTCTTAATATTTAGATCTTTAATCCACTTCAATCTTAGTTTAGTGCATGGTGATAGGTATGGGTCTACTTTTAATCTTTGGCAGGTTGAAATCCAGTTTTTCCAACACCATTTATTAAATAGGCTATCTTTCCTCCAATGATGGTGGTTGGCTCCTTTGTTAAGGATGAGGTGGCTGAGCATGTCTGGAGTTGTTTCTGGATCTTCTAATCTATTCCACTGATCCTCAGGTCTGTTCCTTTGCCAGTACCATGCTGATTTTATCACAGTAGCTTTATAGTAAAGTTTCAAGTTGGGGATTGTGATACCCACAGCCATGTCTCTGTTGCTTAGAATTGCTTTAGCTAGTCTAGGTCTCTTATGGTTCCAAATAAATTATTGGATTGTTTTCTCTAGTTCTGTGAAGTATATTGTTGGAATTTCAATTGACATTGCATTGAATCTATATAGTACATTGGGAAGTATGGCCATTTTCACTATATTGGTTCTTCCTACCCAGGAACAAGGGATGTCTTTCCATTTTCTTGTATCCTTTTTTATCTCTTTTTTCAGAGTGCTGTAGTTTTCAGTGTAGAGGTCTTTTGCTTCTTTTGTTAGACTGATTCCTAGATATTTCATTTTTTTGGATGCTATTGTAAATGGAATTGTTTCCCTAATTTCTCTCTCAGTGAGTCTGTTATTTGTGTACAAGAAGGCTATTGTTTTTTGAGTGTTGACCTTGTATCCAGCTACTCTACTGAATCTGTCAATTAAGTCTAAAAGTCTTCTGGTGGAGTTTTTTGGGTCTCCTATGTAAAGTATCATATTGTCAGCAAATAATGACAGTTTAACTTCTTCTTTTCCTATCTTTATTCCTTTTATTTCTTTCTCTTTTCTAATTGCTTGGCCTAATGTTTCCAGAACTATATTGAACAGGAGTGGTGATAGTGGGCATCCTTGTCTTGTTCCTGATTTTAGTGTGAAGGATTTCAGTTTTTGACCATTTAGTATGATGTTGGCTGTTGGTTTTTCATAGATAGCCTTAATCAGGTTAAGATAAAGACTTTCTATTCCAATTTTCTGTAGGGTTTTTATCATGAATGGGTGCTGGATTTTGTTGAATGCTCTTTCCACATCTATTGAGATGATCATATGGTTTTTGGCCTTGACTCTGTCAATATGGTGTATTACATTTATTGATTTATGAATGTTGAAATATCCTTGCATCCCTGGGATAAATTCAACTTGGTCAGGGTGTATGATCTTCTTGATGACCCTCTGTATTCTGTTTGTCAGTATCTTGTTCAGGATTTTTGCATCTCTGTTTCATTAGGGAGATTGGCCTGTAGTTCTCTTTTTGGATTGGGTCTTTCCTTGGTTTTGGAATCAAAGTAGCACTTGCTTCCAGGAATGAATTTGAAAGTATTGCTTCCCTTTCAATTTCCTTGATGAGTTTAAAGCATAATCACGTTAGTTCTTCTTTAAATGTTGTGTAAAATTCAGCAGTGAATCCATCCGGACCTGGGCTTTTCTTTAAATATTTTATTACATTATCAATTTCACTCATTGTAATTGGGGTGTTTAGAATTTCTATATCTTCTTCATTTAACTTTGGCAATTCATATGTATCTAGGAATCTGCCCATTTCTTCTGTGTTTTCCATTTTATTGTAGTAGAGTTTCTTGAAGTAGATATTGATGATCCTCTGGATTTCTGTTGGATCTGTTGTGACTTCACCTTTTTCATTCTTAATCACATGTATTTGTGCCTTTTCTTTCCTTTTTTTGATAAGGTTGGCTAAAGGTTTATTGATTTTATTTATTCTTTCAAAAAACCAACTCTTTGATTCATTAATTTTTTGTATTGTTCTCTTAGTCTCCATTGCATTGATTTCTGCCCTGATCTTTATAATTTCCTCTCTTGTATGAGTTTTGGATTCATTATGATCTTCTTTTTCTAGGAGCTTGAGGTTCTACATTTAGGTTATTTATCTGAGTTTTCTCTGTTTTCCTAATATGGGCATTCACTACTATGAATTTCTGGCATAGAACTGCTTTCATTGTGTATCATAGATTCCTGTATGTTGTACTGCCATTTTCATTTACTTATAGAAACTGTTTAACTTCTTCTTTAATTACTTCTGTGACCCATTGGTTGTTCAAGAGGGTGTTATTCAGTTTCCATGTGTTTGTTGGGGTTTTCCAGTTTCTTATGTTATTGATCACCAATTTTATTGCACTATGGTCTGATAATATACAGGGGGTAACTTCTATTCTTTTAAATTTACTTAGACATGTCCTATGAGCTAGCATGTGGTCTATTCTGGAGAATGACCCATGTGCAGCTGAAAAGAATGTGTATTCCAATTTTGTGGGGTGGAACACTCTGTAAACCTCTATTGAGTCCATTTGTTCAATAGCTTGGTTCAGTTCTAGAATTTCCTTGTTAACTTTTTGTCTAGATGATCTGTCTATTTGTGATTAGTGGGATATTGAGGTCCCCCACTACAATTGTGTTAGTATTTATTTGGTTTTTCATGTCTATTAATATTTGTTATGTATAGTTGGGGGCATTCATATTTGGTGCATATATATTAAGGGTTGTCATCTCTTCCTCTTGGATTGTTCCCTTCACAAGGATGTGTGACCATCTCTGTCTCTCTTTATTAGTCTTGGTTTGAAATCTACTTTGTCTGCAAATAAGATTGCTACCCCTGCTTTCTTCTGGGTTCTTGTGGTGTGGAGAACTGTTTTCCATCCTTTTACTTTCAGTCTGTGAGTTTCTTTTTGAGTTAGGTGTGTTTCTTGTATACAGCATATTGTTGCATTTTCCTTTTTAATCCATTCTGCCAGTCTATTTATTTTGATTAGTGAATTGAGGCCATTAACACTGAGGGTTATAATTGATAGATATTGATTTATCCTTGTCATGATGTTTTACTTTTGTTGGCTCATTTATTTCTTATTTTTTCTCCCTTGCCCTTTAGTGTCTTACCTTGCCTGGTGGCTTCCCTCTGTTGGGCCTCATGGAGTTGTGGCCTTCATTGCTTTTTTCTAGGATATTGTTTAGAATTGCTTGTAGTGCTGGTTTGGTGTTCATGAAAATTCTCAGGTGTTCTTTGTCGTAGAAGTATCTAATTTCCCCATTGATTTTGAAAGGTAATTTTGCAGGATACAACAGTCTAGGTTGGAAGTTATTTTCTTTTATGGCTTGAAATACTTCACTCCAGGCTCTCCTTGATTTGAGGGTTTGTGTTGAGAAGTCTGCTGTGATTCTGATGGGCTTTCCTTTGTATGTGATTTGTTTCTTTTCTCTAACTGCTTGTAGTATTTTGTTTTTCTGTTGGGTTTCTGGGATCTTGACTATTATATGTCTAGGTGTAGATTTTTTTTCATCATGGCTAGTTGGAGTTCTATATGCCTCACTTATCTGTATGTCCAAGATTGAACATTTCTAATTAAAATATATTCAATAAATGTTTTACTTTTTATTTCCAAAGATAAAATCACCTTGAATAATATTCTGGAAATAAATTATCATACATTGGTACTTGCTTTCATTTATTTTCCTTCCAATGAGAGGGAATGACAAATAGAATTTTAAGAAATTTTCTATACAAATGAAAAAAGAGACGTTCTGAGTCATGGGAATGCAATATCAAGAGAAAAGTTTATTGGCCAAGTATAAGCTATTTTTAAAGCTAGACTTGATGGCTATCAATAAATCTCACTTGGCCTAAACACTTAAACAAAAACCTAACAGAAGCTATGTTCTGTGACAGTATTTCCCCTAATTTGTTTTTTGGAGCACTAGTCTGAAAAATGTTTATAAGTAATAGGCCATGCAATTTTGGCAAACATTTTGGTTTTTGAAGAGTTTCACTGAGGATAGGATTTGTTGGTGCCTTAGTATGATCATATTCACGGTACATCTTCAAGGCCAAAATATAATATGCCACTTCCAAAAGTATACAGCCTCAAAAATTTTTTCAAAGAGTATCTCATAGAACTAGTGTTCCATGGAGAAACCTTTGGAAAATACTGCTCTGTCAAAAATATTTTGGGTGACCTAAGATAGAAATGTTCCAAGGATAATGGAAATATTCAGAAGAATAATTGTTAACAATTGCTCTTTTTACAGACTTGGGCCCTGTCTCTTCAACTTGCATGAGAAAGCAGTACATGTTTGTGGGAGGTCCAGATATACATTAAGGGGTTAGCAATGAAGATGTCTTGCCAGAAGGAAGAGAAGATATGAGAAGCCAGTGTTTAAAAGCCAAAGAGACTCCTGAGAATGGATTGAAAACAGGAAAACAAAAGAGAAAATGTGAGATATATATATAATAGAGTATTACTCAGCTTCAAGAAAGAACAAAATTCTTCATTTACAAAAAAATGGATAGATCTGGAGAATATCAGATTTAGCAAAATTAGATTCAGACAAATACTGCATGTTCTCCTTAATGTGTAGAATCTAAAAAAGATAACAATAGGAGAGTATTATTAGACAAGAAGAAGGAAAGAAGGGTAAGGGCAGGTAATAGGGGGAATGGACATATGCAAAATATATTATACACATTGAAATCCCTTCCCAGAATGAGAAATTAGGGAGGAAGTTGGGATCAGGAGATCATGGGGTGTGAAAATGATCAAAGTATATTATGTGCATATGCAAGCCTGCTAAAATGAAACCCATTAATCTGTATAACCAATTTTAAAAAGAAGGAAAGAAAAAAAATACAGCAAAAGGTTTAAGCAGGGAAAGTGAAGTGAGTCTGTAATTAATTCCACATATTCTCTAAGCATTCTCTAGGCACTCCTTAAAGGAAGGGTAAGTTGGCTTATTTCAAAGGCCTAAAGACTCCTCTGTCTAGGTTCATGTTGTCCTTAATATAGCTCAGATTAGCCTCTTCTCTTTCTTCATGACCCTTCCAGACTGACCACAGCTTGGCCCAACATTAGATCTCCCCAATAATTTACCTTGTCCCAATCCCTGACCAACCCAATCTCAAAGCCAGACTACAAATGCACAATTTATAATGGATTTCTCCATGATACAGGTCAGTGTGATACTGGTAAGAAGTATTACTCCATGTTGCTCTCCAAGTCCCTTTTTACCAGTCAGAACAAGTAGATCCTCAGGAATAACTACCCATTGTCTGAGTCTCTTTCATATTGATGAGCCTCAAACCACTCTCTGGTAATTTCCATTGACTCAGTCAAGGCTCCAATCTTGATATCTGTTTTCAAGTTACAACTCATTATCTTGTCAAGTACCCTATGATCCAGAGCTTTGACCTTGAATTCTTATCCTCTAAGTTGTCAAATGAATAAAGTACAATCTACCTTTTAAAAAAAAGGGAAGAACTCATCTTGAATGGGTTATTCCTTTGCCATGCTTACCCAGTGAACCTTGACTATCCTATCTTAAAAATGCCCTTCCTATAGATCTGAAATTTTTCTGTATCTTGACTAAGCCATCCCCTTTCACCTGTGAGTCTGATCCCTCAGGATCTAAAAGCTTTCTGCTGTCTTCCTTTCTGATGCTGTTTCCCAAGAGGTGTTGTCAAGGTCCTATTTCAGTCCCAACATGCCAGAATGTTTCATTCAGAAAAGTACGTTGGCATCATTTTCATGTTGGGGTTCTCAATCCTGTCTTTCAAGATACTGTGGCATTACTGTTCTGTGTTGCAGGGCCACATACAAATTGTATCTTTCTTGCTGTGATTGGAATGTTGATGTCCCTCTAAAATTGATAATTTGGAACCTAATATACAATACAATAATACTGAGAGGTAATGCATTTAAGAAATAAGTGAGGGACAGAGGAGGCTTCCAGGTCAACATCCCACCACTCCCAGCACAGAGGAGGTGAGTCACACAGGTATGAGCAGCACCACTACCCCCAACCCAACCCAGCCCACCCCAGTTGAAATGAAGAGACAAGGAAGCCTCAAAACCAGACTTCCAGAACACCTACAGCAACCCCAAAGGGAAATGAGATGGAACACTGATAACAGCATGGACTCACAGACCTGGCAACAAAAGAGGATCTGGAAAAAATGAAATCAGAAATAATTTCTCAGATAACAGCAGAGATTGTGCCCATAGTGCAAGATGTGAATAATAAATCTAGAGCATACACAAATAAAAAAAATAGAGGAGCTGAGGAACATGATAGAATCCCAACATAAGAAACAAATGGAATCCATAGAACAGATCCAATCAGATTTCTGGGAGATTAAAAACTCAATTGAAAGTCTATGCTGCAGAGTAAGCCAATGTGAGGATAGAATTTCACATATAGAAGACAAGATTGCAGTTAGTGTCCAGGAAAAGAAAAATTGCTTTAAAATTGTAAGGAACCATGAGAAATCAATGCAGAAGCTGCTAGATGATGCAAAGAAGAATAACATCAGACTGATTGGAATAAATGAAGAAGCAGGAGAGAGTGCAGATGACTTAAAAAAAATTGTTCACAGAAGTGATGGCAGAAAACTTCCCAAACAGGGGAAAAGGACTTGACATAAAGATAAGTGAGGCATACAGGATTCCAACTAGCCTTGATTAAAAAAAATCTACACATAGTCATATAATTGTTAAGATTCCAGAAAACCAACAGAAGAGCAAAATCCTACAAGCAGTTAGAGAAAAGAAACAAATCAAATACAAATGAAAGCACATCAGAATCACAGCAGAGCTCTCAACACAAACGTTCAAGGAAAGAAGAACTTGGTGTAATGTATTCCAAGGCCAAAAGGAAAACAACCTCCAACCCAGATTGGTTACCCTGCAAAACTATCTTTCAAAATTGATGGAGAAATAAGATACTTTCAGGACAAAGGGCACCTTAGGAACTTCATGAATACCAAACCAGCACTCAAAAAAATTTTAGACAATATCCTAGGAAAAGACAGTGAGGATCACAACTCCAGGAAGCCCAGCAGAATAAATCCATTAGGCATGACAAGAAATTAAATGCAAAGAGGGAGAATCCAACAAAAAGAAAAAGTCATGAAAAGGATAAGTGAACACATATCAATTATAAACATCAATGTTAATAGTCTCAGTTCACCAATCAAAAGAAATAGACTGGCAGAATGGGACAAAAAGCAAGATTCAAAAATATGCTGCATTCAAGAAACACACTTATTTCAAAAAGAAATTCATAGACTGAAAGTTAAAGGATGAAAAACAATACTCCATGGGACAGGAACCCGATAAAAAGCAGGACTAGCTATCCTCTTTGCAGATCGAGTGGATTTTAAACCAACACTGATTAAGAGAGACAAAGACAGACACTACATCCTTCTAAAGGGAACAATCCAAGAGGAAGACATGACAATCATAAATATATATGCACCAAACACTAATGTGCCCAACTATGTAAAACAAATACTAATGGCTGGGGATTTAGCTCAGTGGTTCTGCCATCTACCTTGCAAGCACAAGGACCCAAGTTTGATCCATGGTACCAAAAAAAAAAAAAATACTAATGGACATGAAAAATCTTATAAGCACTAATACAATAGTAGTGGAGAGCTCAATATCCCACTGTCACAAATAGATCAACTAGACAAAAAAAAATCAACAAATACTAGAACTCAATCAAACTCTTGAACAAATGAACTTAATAAATGTTTACAGAGTGTCCCACCCCACAAAACCAGAATACACATTCTTTTCGGCTGCATATGGGTCACTTTCCTAATTAGACTATATATTCTGTCATAGAACATGTTTGAGTAAGTGCAAAGGAATTGAAGTTACCCCCTGTATATTGTCAGAGCATAGAGCAATGAAACTGGAGATCAATAGCAAAACAAACTGCAAAAATTTCATAGACACACGGAAACTGCAAAACACACTTCTGAATAACCAATGGGTCGCAGGAAATTTAAGAGGAAATCAGACAGTTCCTTCAATTAAATGACATTGACAATACAATGTATCAGAATCTATGGGAAACAATGAAAGCAGTCTTACAAGGGAAATTCATAGCAGTGAATACTCATATTAGGAAAACAAAGTGAGCCCAATTAAACAACCTGATGTCTAACCTCAAACTTCTAGAAAAAGAAGAACAGGAAAAATCCAAAGATCATACAAGGGAAGAAATTATAAAGATCAGAGCAGAAATGAATGCAATGCAAACTACAAGAACAATGCAAAAACTTAAAGAAACCAAGAGTGGGTCTTTGAAAGAATGAACAAAATTGACAAACCCTTAGCCAACCTTGTCAGAAAAGGGAAAGAAAAGACTCAAAGCCATGCAACTAGGAATGAAAAGGGTGAAATTACAATGGACCCTGCAGAAATTCAGAGGATCAGCAATGCCTACTTCAAGAACCTATATGCTAATAAGATGGAAAACACAGAAGAAATGGACAGTTTTCTAGATAAGTATGAATTACCAAAGTTGAATGAAGAAGACCTAAAAATTCTGCACAACCCAATATGAATCAAGGAAATTGAAAACATAATTAAACACTTAACAACTAAGAAAAGCCCAGGTCCTGATGGCATCACCACTGAATTCTACAAGACCTTTAGAGAGGAACTACTGCCACTGCTGTTTAAACTCTTCAACGAAATTGAAAAGGAAGCAATACTTCTGAATTCTTTCCTGGAAGCAAGCATCACCTTGATCCCCAAAGGAGAGAAAGACACAATTGAAAAAAGAGAAGTGTAGGCCAATCTCACTAATGAACATAGATGCAAAAATCCTTAATAATACTGGCAAATAGAATACAGAAGATCATCAAGAAGATCATACACTCTGATCAAGTAGGATTCACCCCAGGGATGCAGAGATGGTTCAACATATGCAAATCAATAAATGTAATACACTATATCAATACAGCCAAGGACAAAATCCTTATGATCATCTCAATAGATGCAGAAAAAGCATTTGACAAAATCCAACATGCATTTATGATAGAAACCCTACAAAAATTGGAATAGACAGTCTCTACCTCAATCTGATAAAAGCCATCTATTAAAAACCACCAGCCAATATCATACTAAATGGTCAAAAACTAAAATCCTTCACACTCAAATCAAGAACAAGACAAGGATGTCCACTATCACCACTCCTGTTCAAGATAGTTTTGGAAACATTAGCCATGGCAATTAGACAAGAGAAAAAAATACAAAGAATAAAGATAGGAAATTAACAAGTCAATTTGTCAGTCTTTGCAAAAGAAACCAAGAACTCCACCAAAAGTCTTCTAGACTTAATAACCAAATTCAGGAGACAGGCAGGTGTGCGGACCCAGTCCTGAGGTCACCAGTCGTGCTGAAAGCACCAAATTAGCCTGCTGCAGACAGGCAGGTCAATTCACTGGACCCCCCCTCCCCCACTCCTTTGGCCTCTTCTTTGTACAGCCACCTGGTTCCACACTACAAAGACGCAGAGGACACCAGACCAGCAGACCGCTGTACTAGAGCTAATCAAGTTCTCAGCATTTAAAGAATTCCTGCCAAGAGGTAGGCACTTCTGAGCCACTGTCCTGCCACTAGTGGTCCAAAGGAAGGGGCTTCTGGATCACCATCCCTACCGCCACACAAAGCCCCTGGCCCACTTCTTCTAGCTCAGAGGAGGTAAGCCATGCGGGTGCCAACAGTACAATCCACCCCCCCAGTCGAAATGAGAAAACATGTAAATAAGTCTCAAAAGCAAACTTCCAGATCACCTACAGCAACCACAAAGGGAAATAAGATGGAACACTCTGATACTCAACAATGTAGACCCACTGAACTGGCAACAGAAGGGGATCTGGATAAAATAAAATCAGAAATAATTTCTCAGATAACAGGAGAAATTGTACTTGACATGATTAATACATCTAGAGAGGAGCTCAGGAATATGTTGGAATCCCATCATAGGAAACAAATGAAATCCATAAAACAGATGCAAATAGATTTCCAGGACATGAAAAACTCCACTGAAAGTCTACACAGCAGAATGAGCCAATGTGAGGACAGAATTTCAGATGTAGAAGATAAGATTGCAATTAATGACCAGGAAAAGAAAAATTGCTTCAAAATTATAAAGGAACACAACAAATCAATCCAACATCTGCTAGACGATGCAAAGAAGAATAGCATAAGACTGATTGGAGTCAATGAAGAAACAGGAGAGAATGCAGATGACATAAAAAACTCTTCACAGAAGTAATGGCAAAAAACTTCCCAACCAGGGGGAAAGAGCTTGACATACAGATAAGTGATGCATACAGGACTAAAAATAGCCTTGATCAAAAAAAATCTACACATAGGCATATAATTATTAAGATTCCAGAAACTCAACAGAAGAACAAAGTTCTCCAAGCAGTCAGAGAAAAGAAACAAATCATAAACAAAGGAAAACCCATGAGAATCACAGCAGACTTCTCAACGCAAACCATCAAGGCAAGAAGAGCTTGGAGTGACATATTCCAAGCCCTAAAAGAAAACAGCCTCCAACCCAGATTGATGCACCCTGCAAAACTATCTTTCAAAATGGATGGAGAAATAAGATACTTTCACGACAAAGAGAACATTAGGAACTTCATGAATATGAAACCAGCACTCCAAAAATTTTACACAGTATCCTAGGAACAGACATTGAGGACCACAACCCCAGGAAGCAAACCAGAATGAACCCATCTGGAATGACAAGAAATTAAATGTAAAGGGGGAGAACCCAACAAAAAGAAAAAGTCATGGAAATGACAAATCAATATGTTTCAGTTATAACCATCAATGTTAATGATCTCAATTCACCAATCAAAAGAAACAGACTGGCAAAATGGGTTAAGAAGCAAAATCCAACAATATGCTGCACACAAGAGACACACTTGATTCAAAAGGAAACTCATAGACTGAAAGTTAAAGGGTAGAAAACAATACTACATGTGAAGGGAACCAAAAAAAAAGCAGGAGTAGCTATCCTCTTTGCAGATCAAGTAGATTTCAAACCAATACTGATTAAGAGAGATGAAGAAGAACACTACATCCTTGTAAAGGGAACAATCCAAGAGGAAGAGATAACAATCATAAATATCTATGCACCAAACACGAGTGTGCACAACTATATAAAACAAATACTAATGGACATGAAAAGTCACGTATGCACTAATACAATTGTAGTGGGGGAACTCAACACCACACCGTCACAAATAGATAGATCAACTAGACTAAAAATAAGTAATGAAATACTAGAATTCAATCGAAATCTTGAACAAATGAACTTAACAGATGTTTACGGAGTCTTCCAACCCATAAAATCAGAATACACATTCTTCTCAGCTACACATGGGTCATTCTCCAAAATAGACCACATACTCACACATAGGACATGTTTAAGTAAGTGCAAAGGAATTGAAGTTATCCCATGCATATTATCAGACCAGAGTGCGATGAAACTGGAGATCCATAGCAAAAGAAACTCAAAAAATTTCATAAAAATGTGGAAATTGAACAACACACTTCTGAATAACCAATGGGTCACAGAGGAAATTAAAGAAGAAATCAGACAGTTCCTTCAATTAAACGACAATGACAATATAACATATTGGAATCTATGGGACACAATGAAAGCAGTCTTATGAGGGAAATTCATAGCAGTGAATATGCATATTAGGAAAACAGAACGAGCCCAATTAAACAACCTGATGCTGAACCTCAAGCTTCTAGAAAAAGAAGAGCAGGACAATGCCAAAGCTCTATACAAGGGAGGAAATTATAAAGATCAGAGGAGAAATCAATGCAATGGAGACTAAGAGAAGGATACAAAAAAATCAATGAAGCCAAGAGTTGGTTCTTTGAAAGAATCAACGAAATTCATAAACCCTTAGCCAACCTTGTCAGAAAAAAGAAAGAAAAGGCCCAAATCCATGCAATTCGGAATGAAAAGGGTGAAATTACAACAGACCCAGCAGAAATCCAGAGGATCATCAATACCTACTTCAAGAATCTATATGCCAATAAGATGGATAACACAGAAGAAATGGACAGATTCCTAGATACATATGAATTACCAAAGTTGAATGAAGAAGACCTAAAAATTCTGAACAACCCAATATCAACCAATGAAATGGAAAATGTGATTAAAAACTTATCAACTAAGAAAAGCCCGGGCCTTGATGGCTTCACTGCTGAATTTTACAAGACATTTAGAGAGGAACTGCTGCCACTACTCTTTAAGATCTTCAATGAAATTGAAAGGGAAGCAATACTCCCAAATTCATTCCTGGAAGCAAGCATCACCTTGATCCCCAAAGCAGAGAAAGACCTAACCGAAAAAGAGAACTATAGGCCAATCTCACTGATGAACATAGATGCAAAAATCCTTAATAAGATACTGGCAAACAGAATGCAGAAGATCATCAAGAAGATCATACACCCTGATCAAGTGGGATTCATCCCAGGGTTGCAAGGATGGTTCAATATATGAAAATCAATTAATGTAATACCCTATATCAATAGAGCCAAAGACAAAAACCATATGATTATCTCTATAGATGCAGAAAAAGCGTTTGACAAAATCCAACATGCATTTATGATAAAAACCCTACAAAAATTGGAATAGATGGTCTCTACCTCAAACTGATAGAAGCCATCTATGAAAAACCAAGAGCCGATATCAAACTAAATGGTCAAAAACTGAAATCCTTCACACTAAAATCAGGCACAAGACAAGGATGTCCACTATCACCACTCTGGTTCAATATAGTTCTGGAAACATTAGCCACAGCAATTAGACAAGAGAAAGAAATAAAAGGAATAAAGATAGGAAATGAAGAATTCAAATTGTCATTATTTGCAGATGACCTGGTACTCTATATAGAAGATCCCAAGAACTCCACCAAAAGTCTTCTAGACTTAATAACCAAATTCAGTCAAGTAGCTGGACACAAGGTCAACACACAAAAATCAATAGCTTTCCTCTACACAAATGACAGACTCACTGAGAGAGAAATAGGGCAAATAATTCCTTTCACAATAGCATCCAAAAAACTGAAATACCTAGGAATCATCCTAATGAAAGAAATCAAAGACCTCTTCTCTGAAAACTATGGCACTCTGAAAAGAGAGATTGAAGATGATATCAGAAAATGGACAGACATCCCCTGCTCCTCAGTAGGAAGGACTAATATAGTGAAAATGGCCATACTTCTAAAACTGTTATATAGATTTAATGCAATTCCAATTGAGATCCCAGCAGCATACTTCATAGGCCTTGAGAAAACAATCCAAAAATTCATTTGGAACAAGAAGACACCCAGAATAGCAAAAGCAATTCTAGGTAACAGAGACATGGCAACGGGTACCACAATCCCCAACCGGCCATTATACTACAAAGCTACTGTGATAAAAACAGCATGGTACTGGCAAAGAAACATGCTTGAGGACCAGTGGAACAGATTCAAAGATGCAGAAACAATGCCAGACACACTCAGCCATCTCATCTTCGATAAAGGAGCCAAACACCCTCACTGGAGGAAAGATAGCCTCTTTAATAAATGGTGCTGCAAAAATTGGGCTTCAACTTGCCAAAGATTAAAACTAGACCTATATCTCTTGCCATGCACTAAACTAAAATCAAAATGGATTAAAGATCTAAATATTAAAATAGAAACTCTGAACCAGTTGGAACAGAGGTTAGGTAGAACCCTTGAAGACATCGGTGTAGGAAAAGATTTTATGAACAGTTGCCCATGAACTAGCACAAACAATCAACAAGTGGGATCTCTTCTTATTAAAAGGCTTCTGCACAGCAAGAGAAACCACCAGCAGTGTGAAGAGACAACCCACAATGTGGGAAAAAATCTTCACCTGCTTTTCCTCAGACAAAGGTCTACTATCTCGAATCTATAAAGAACTAAAAAAGATCAGACCTCCCAAATTTAAAGACCCAATCCAAAAATGGGCATCTGAAATGAACAGACATTTCTCAGACAAAGAAGTAGAAATAGCAAATAAATACATGAAAAAATGTTCAACATCACTGGTCATTCGAGAGATACAAATGAAAACAATGCTGAGATTCCACCTCACTCCAGAAAGAATGGCTGCTATCATGAAATCAACCAATAACAAATGCTGGTGGGGCTGTGGGGAAAGAGGAACCCTGCTCCACTGCTGGTGGGAGTGTAGACTGGTGCAAGCACTGTGGAAATCAGTATGGAGATACCTCAAAGAACTAGGACTGGAAGTTCCATTTGACCCCGCTATTCCACAGCTGGGGATCTTCCCCCAAAGAATTAAAAGAATCATACCACAGTGATATATGTGCACCCATGTTCATAGCAGTGCAGTTTGTAATAGCTAAAACTTGGAAACAGCCCAAATGCCCATCAACTGGAGACTGGATAAAGAAAATGTTTGTTTTTTAATAAAATGGAGCACTACTCAGCCATAAAAAATGAGAAATTAGAGACATTTATAGCTAAGTGGATGCACATTGAGGCGATACTCTTAAGTAAAATAAATAGGATGCACATGAATAAATTTGGAATAGTTTCTCTGGTGTGAGAAACTGAAAGTGTAAATAAGGACTAAATGTATAATAGGTCATGTGAAATAGGAAGAAAAGGGGCAAAGGGGAAGGAAGTGGGAGGGCTAGGGGAAAGGATAGAAGGGAATGGGATTAATATGAGAAACTGGAAAAATAGGAACAAAATCTTTGTAAATAGGGAGGACTGGAGAGGTTGAAGGGAGGGCTGGGCAAAGGTGAAAAATAAGAACCAAGAGAGATTATGTAAAGGTGCAAATTTCCAATGATGAATGTCATTATATTGTATACCTAAAATGTACCAATGATTAGAATGAATAATCGATAATGTAAAATAGGAAGAAAAGGTCCAAAGGCTTAGGGGTAGTGGGAGGGGGAGGGGACAGGAAAGGAGGGAAAGGAAAAATGATGAGAAACGGAAAAAATGGAAATAAAGTCTTTGTAAATAGGGAAGGATGGAGGGGATGAAGGGCGGGCTAGGAATGGGACAAAAATAAGAACCAAGATGCATCATGTAAAGGTTCAATTTCCCAGTGAGAAATGTAATTGTGTTGTATACCTAAAATGTACCAATAAAAGAATTTAAGAAAAAAAAGTTCAGTAAAGTAGCTGGATGCAAGGTCAACATACAAAAATTGGTAGCATTTCTGTACAGGAACAACAGACTCACTGAGAGAGAAATAGGGCAAACAATTCCATTCAGAATACCATGCAAAAAACTGAAGTACCTCAGAATCAGCCTAACCAAAGAAATCAAAAATCTCCTCTTTGAAAACTGTAGTTCTGTGAAAAGATAGATTGAAGATGATATCAGAAAATGGAAGGACAACCCCTGATCTTATGTTGGAAGGATCAACATAGTGAAAATGGAAATACTTCCAAAACTGCTATATGGATTCAATGCAATCCCAACTATAATCCTAGCAGGATACTTCACAGACCTTGAGAAAAAAAATCCAAAAAATTCATTTGGAGCAAGAAGAGACCTAGAATAGCAAAAGCAATTCTAGGTAACAGAGATATGGCAGGGGGTATCACAATCCCCAACTTGAAACTATACTACAAAGCTACTGTGATAAAAACAGCATATTATTGGCAAAGAAACAGACCTGAGAACCATTGGAAGAGACTAAAGGATGCAGAAACAACTCCAGACACACTCAGCTACCTCATCTTTGACAAAGAAGCCAAACACCCTCACTGGAGGAAAGATAGACTCTTTAATAAATGGTGCTGGAAAAATTGGGTTTCAACTTACCAAAGATTAAAACTAGACCTATATCGTTCACCATGTACTAAATTAAAAATTGAAATGGATTAAAGGTCTAAATATTAAAACAGAAACCCTTAACTGGCTGTAACAGAGGTTAGGTAGAACTGTTGAAGACATTGATGTACAAAAAGTTTTAAAGAACCAAACCTCAGTTGCCTGTGAACTAGCACAATCAACAAGTGGGATGTCTTCTCATTATAAAGCTTCTGCATAGCAAGAGAAACCACCAATAGAGTGAAGAGACAACCCACAATGTGGGAAAAAATTTTCACCTGCTGTTCCTCAAAGGTCTACTCTCTAGGATCTACAAAGAACTTAAAATCAGAATTCCTACATTTAAAGAACCAATCCAAAACTGGACATCTGAAATGAACACACATTTCTCAGACAAAGAAGTAGAAATATCAAATAAACATATGAAAAAATGTTCCACATCACTGGTCATTCGAGAGATCCAAATGAAAACAACATTGAGATTCCACTTCACCCCAGAAAGAATGGCTGCTATCATGAAATCAACCAATAACAAATGCTGGCAGGCCTTTGGTGAAAAAAGAACACTGCTCCACTTCTGGTGGGATTGTAGACTGGTGCAGCTACTGTGAAAATCAGTATGGAGATACCTCAAAGAACTAGGACTAGAAGTTCCATTTGACCCAGATATTCACCTGCTTTGTATCTTCCCCAAAGAATTAAAAGAATCATACCACAGTGATATATGTGCACCCATGTTCATAGCAGCACAATTTGTAATAGCTGAAACTTGGTAGCAGCCCACTTGTCCATCAACTGGAGACTGTATAAAGAAAACATGATTTTTTTTAATATAAAATGGAGTAGTACTTAGCCATAAAAAATGAGAGATTAGAGACATTCATAGCTAAATGGATGCACATTGAGGCAATAATCTTAAGTGAAATAAATAGGACACACATGTGTAAATACTGAATACTTTCTCTAGTGTGAGAAACAAAGTGTAAATAAGGACTAAAAGGTATAATAGATAACATGAACTAGGAAGCAAAGAGGCAAAGAGGAAGGGGAAGTTGGAGGGGTAGTGGAAAGACAGGAATGGAATTAATATGAGAAAATGAAAAAATGGAAACAGTCTTTGTAAATAGGGAGGGATGGAGGGGTTGAAGGAAGGGCAGGGGAAGGGGGAAAAATAAGAATGCGCAAGGACCAGAGTTCGATCCCCTGTACCAAAAAAAAAAAAAAAAAAAAAGCAAAGGTTTACAGCCCTTATAAAAGTGATTCAAGTGAGCTCCTTTGTGCTCCTTTGCATTGCAGGCCTTTGTATTTGGCCTGTCTGCCATGTGAAGACACCACCAGCAAGTGTCATTTTTGAAGTAGTGAGGGACCACTCACCACTGAACATGCTGGCATGTTGATCTTAGACTTCCCGGTCTCCAGAATTGTGAGTAATAGATTTCTGTTGTTAATTAGCCACCCATGTAAGGTGTTTTGTTACAGCAGCCTGAACAGATTGAGACATTTCCCAACACACCCCATATCTCCCAATCTGAGACCAATTCCTTCAGTTTCAGTGTTTGCAATTACTTAACCAGACTTTCCAGGGAGAATTGGAACTTTGCCATTATTGTCTGGTCAGCACCACCTAATTTATCCCCATACAAAATAATACATTACATCCTTTTATCTCTTCCAGCTCCTGAATACTATTTAAAAAATACACAGAATCAACAATATATACCTCACTCATTAAAATCCTTCAATTATGTACATATAATATTGCAATACTATGGTTTTGCCACCTGTTTTAGATAAATTCTCTAACTTTTTCAAGCCTGTACCTTTTCCTATTAAATGCAGAATATAGCTGTCCCATCCAGTTTTTTTGTTTGTTTGTTTTGGGGGTTTTTTGGGTACCGGGGATTGAACTCAGGTCCTTGCACTTGCGCAGCAGGTGGTGAAATCATTGAGCTAAATCCCCAGCCCTTCTCATCCAGTTTTTAAATGAGTCAATGAGATAATTCATATGCCATGTTTATCAGATTCTTTTATGCATGACTAATGTTCATCAAGTTCTTCCTATGAAGAACTATAACTTTATGTTTGTGAGGTTTCATATTTCAAAACTTAAATCTTAAAGACAAAAGAAAATCAAAATAAAAGAAGGTCAGTGTGTCTCTATTATACAAAGGGTATTATGCAAAATGATTTTCTATATAATCTACTATTCCCCTAAATTTTTCCATATTCCAAGATTCCTTTCCTCCAAAATAAAACTAAGGAAATCAAAGAAGCAAAGAATCAAACCAGAAAGTAAGACATGTTTAGAATTATACCATAAATTGAAAGAGAAAGAAGAGAAGATTAAAATACAGGTGAGGCCTTATGCAGAGGTTTGCAGTGAACCAGCAATTAAGCTGGCTTGAAGAAGTCCTTGGCCAGATTAAAGGCAAATGCAGTTAAAAATTGGAAAATATGAGTCACAAGTAAAATAATGTTTTCTAAATATTTTGGTCATGATAAAACTAGAGAAATAAACCATTTAGGAGAAATTACAGAGTTGAAATGCTGCATTGGAGTATGAAATTAATATCAATATATTCCTGCTACTTTTCAAGGACAGCTTGTTCCCAGAGTCAGTTAAAGAATTGATGCCATAGCAATCAAAACTTGGTATCCATCTTTCTTTTAAAATTCTCTTTGCCCATAAAGATTTTCTGACCATTTTAACATCACCCCTAAAAATAAATCCTGGAGGCAGAGAGAACTAGGTTCCCTGTGTCTCACAGCTACTCAACTCTCCACTCCCAGGAAGAAGACTGCCACCACTCTGGAGAGAGCAAACTGAAGGCACTGGTCTTCAGCATCATTATTCCTACAGCTGTTGCCTAGCAAGCTGAAGCAATAGGTACAGACAGCAAAGCTCCCCACAGTAAGTCAAAGGACCCTCCCTCTCTCTTCCTGTTGTCTCAGTATACCAGTTGTGCTGGCAAAGATTTTGAAGATGAAAGTGGAGCCTGGGAGAACAAATTGAAGGTCTAATAGCTGGGTCTAGTTGTGCCTTCCAATACTGGAGAGGTGGAAGGAGTGTGTTTAAATATTTACACATTTTTTCAACAATCATTGCTGGAACTTGCACATTTTATGCTTTGATGCTCTGGGGTAAAGTCTCTATTCACTACATGCTGCTGAAATGTCTGTGTTTACAGCTATTTTGGCCCTATCCAATTCCCCAGAGCTAGACTTGAACACTTTTTAAAATTCAATGAAGAGAAACTTAGAAATCCCTAGAGGTGTCATTGCTGGTTCTTGGTTCCAATAGCTGTCACTTTAATGCAAGTCCTAATGAGCTCGGCCCTGAAATTTGCTAGCTACACCCTAATAAGCATGCCAATCTCTGGGTTACCATGCATAATCTCACAATAATGGTCTTTCCCTCCAGTGCCTGAGGTTGGGGGCCCCTTCACACACATTGGGTTTCTTGGCTAACTTTTCCTATCTCCTGCTCTCCCTCTCCCACTCTCTTCTTCAGTTGTGCAGGACCTCCTACCTAGCCGCACTTTCTTCCCCTTCCAAACTCTAAGTCATTGTGCCAGCCATTCCTCTGCCTGTGACAAGCTCCTATCTCCCCATTTCCACTTCTTCATCAAACCACGATCCTTCTGCTTTCAGAATATAGCCTAAGACTCACCCCTAATCACAAATGAATTTCCTCTTTTCTGTACTTCAGACTGATCTGAGGAGACTCAGATCCCACAAAACATCCCAGAAAATCATGCACTGACTCCAACAGTTCTCCCAGTGTACTTGTATGGACATGAATGAAATTTCCTGGGGAGCTGTCTAAAAATACAAATTCTTGGACCTCAATCTCAGATACATTGCATCAAAATCTTTCGGACAGCTATTCCCAAAATCTACTTTTTAACACTCTCCCTAGATTATATGCACATTTAAATTGAGACTAATAGACTACTTCAACTTTCTCATTTGATAAACAAAGACTTAGATTCACTGGACATGAACCATCTGCCAGGGATGTTACATCATTGACTTAATGCTCCCAACATTCTTATGAGATGTGTACTATTGTTTACCATTATTTTCTCCACCTCATACCTAAAGAAATGCAGTCTTCTAGAAGTTATGTAATTCACTTAAGGTAACACAGGAAGTGACAAAGATGATACTCAAACCCAGGTTTGACAGAGACCAAAAGAAATGTTCTCATGGATTTGGAGGCTGCAGAATAAAGGACATGACATGCCTAGTATGATTGGCCCTGAGGAGTCACACTTAGCAGTGTACATTTCATTATGATTCTAGGCTATAAGAGAGCCACTGGTTTGCTGACATTCAGCTAGAGAACTGTGAGAGAGGTTGAAAGCACTTGATGGATTCAAGTAGATACTACGCCTGGATCACTCAGAAAAAAAGAAATCATGTCAGTGTTCTTTCAGCAATGGAATTTTTTGTTCTAGTTCACTTCAGATTCTCACCTGCCCCCTTCCCCCTGACTACATACAAGCAGCCTCAAAGGGACTAGAAAGCAAAATATGCTGAGCCCAGCAAATGTTTCCATGAGGGTCTTCATGCCTGCTGGAAAGAGTTCTTGTGCTGATGAAAAATTTCATCGCATCTTCAGAAAGACCCATCATTAATAATTGCTTCTGAGAAAATTACAAGACTGAGTTCAACTCAAGCACCACTCAGAGATATGAGCCAGGCCTTCCAAGTGTGATTCAGATGATTCTAAGGAAAAATACCATCCTGATCATACAAAACCCCTGTGTGTTTTTAACACACATAAGTTGTCTCCAGTAGCATTATTTTTATCTCAGTCCATCTACTATTTATGAATACTGTCTTAATAAAAAGCAAAACCAAGGTAATCTGGTTGTTATTTTAAGTTAACAAGTAGATACAAATATCCCAAATAATGAATTAAATATTTACTTATAAAAATTCTTAAAACATTTTTCTTATAATGAATTAAAAGCTAAAAAAAAAGTGAAAATAACTTGAGAAGGGCTTTGGAGAAAAAGAAGTCTGATTTTTGTCTGAAGGAAAGCAAAAATGAATCATCATATCACTATGGAGCTATACTTTCCCCAAAAAGACCAGGAGATTGCATGCTTTACGCAAGTATTGCCTTCAAAGATGAACTGAGCAGCGTGGAGCACAAGCATTGACCTAGATAAGAACTTTGGATTTGGGATAAAATGTGCTCCAATTATGGCAATGCATTTCATTTTATCTTGGCTTTTCAACTGTGCTAAGACTTTTTCCTTCACATTTTAATGGTCTCATTTTTGAGTTTTGCTTCCTTTGTCTATTTCTTAAAATTTAATCAATTTTTTTAGTTTCTTTTTCCTATAAGTAGCCCTACTTGAAGTGAATTATTCTATTCATAAGCCAGGAAATCTTGTCCTTAGGACATTAATTACCCCAAGCTGATGATCCCTAAATCTTTGTTTTGAGCACAGTGCTGTCTGTGAACTTCAGGTTCAAATCCCAAATGTTTCATGAGATGTCCTTCCTGAACATCCCACAGACCTCAAATCTTATACTCTTCTCTGATCCATGTTATCACTGCAAATTCTAGGAAGTTTATAAAAGAGCATAGCCTAAGAGACAACATGAAATAGTCATTATTAACACCACCCAGAAAGGGATGGCATGAATCATTTGAGATTTCAAACATCTTTGTCCAACTTTCCAGCTACCCATGTATATTTACATAGATACATATTTCTTAATAGAGTTTTTATTTTACTTTAGATATCTTCCTATTTCTGAAAAAACTAAAATAAAAAGGCAGCTTCATGATCATCATATATCATAATGAAAACTTAGCCTTCCTATGGATACCAAAGAAATTAAATGTTTCTCTATTAGGTTGAGCTGTTTTTGTTTACAACTAACAAATCACAGAATCAAACTGACTAAACAATAACAAATTTATTATCTTGACTAACAGAGGAGCAAAAATAAGGCAATTTCCAGGGACAACTGACACACTAGTTGATTATGTCATCAAGGACCTAGGGTCTTTTCATCTCTTGACTGCTATGAATAGGTGTGGCTCTCTTTGGAGTAAAATGGCTACAAGGGTTCTAGACCTAACATCCAGATATAGCAACATCCTGACAAAGAGATATACCATTTATTTTGTTATCGTTTTTCAAATAAAAAATTCCCACAATACCTTAGAAGAGCTCCTCTCACATTTTATGTGTTATCCTCACTCCTAAATCATTGTGTTACCTCAATGTTTGGCTTGGCCTATGGGAGCTTATCTTCTAACTCAGTGGCAACTTATTATGTTGCTTAGCACAAGAATGGTTGGGTCTTTCATTTTATTATAATCATTTTTTACTCTCTTAAATTAGTATCTAGTTTAAAGGTAAAAGAAAAACAGGGAGACTATAATTAATACCAAGGAAATTATGACTAATGATAGATATTCAAGCACCAAGAGGTATACAATATTTCCTCCAATGTTTCCATGGCTATGAATATTTGCTAAATTGGTCTTACTGGAACTTAAATATTCAACTTTATCCTTAAGTCTAAATTTCTAATATCAGGAGATGAAAGAGAAACATAGGTAGAGAATAGTGAAAGATTGGGGAAGAGAGAAAGAAAAACATCCAGGAAGTTTACAACCTAAAATAGTCATTCTTCACACCACCCAGAAAGAGTTGGCACAAAAGATCATTTGGAATTTCACATAAAGACTTGGCTGACTCTTGTGGTGCTTAGGTGGAGTATAACTTGATTGACTTTAGAATCTGCCTGTGGGATTAGTCGCGCACACTTATGGATGGGTCATAGAGGTGTGGCCTTGAGTTCTTTGCCTGGTCCCTCACTCCTTCCTCTCTGGTACTGTTTACCTGCTCTGCTTTCAGTTTCCAGGAATGAAGCAGCTTTTCATCCCCAATCTTTCCTGCCATGATGTTCCTGCCTTTGAGCCAGCTGACCACCTAGTGATTTCACTAAAACCATAAGCCAAATTAAACCATTCCTTCTTTAAATTGTGGGTGTCAGGTATTGTCGCAGCTAGGAGAAAGCTAATAAAATTCCCATGAGAAACTAATATCCCTTCCTTGATCAAATAAAAAAGAAAAGACCAATATTTAGAGTCACTTACAAGTATTTAGAAGTGTACCTTCATTCTCCATGAGTATGCTCTGATCTTGGGCTGATACAAATACAACCTACAAAACAAAAGGCATCTGAAATGTTCTGTGAACCCAAAGGCCTCAACTTGACCCAGGGTCTTGGATCTCACCAGCTGTGCTACCTGGAGCAAGTAAGATATATCTCAACCTCAGCTTCTTCATAGGTAAAATTAGAGAAATCTCAGTATCACACTTAGATTTTATTTGCCAAATCAATAAACAAACATAGATGAAAGCTCCTTATGAACACTAGCAGGCTGTTCTTGTCCATTATAATAGGATCAGGGTAAGCTACAGAAAGTGTGATAATTATCATCCAAGACTCTCTGCTGCCTTGGAGACACCATCTGTTCTGCAGAGGTGTGACCCACCAAACTTCTGTGGCTCTGGAAGATCTATGGTGCAGATATTGAGCATGGTTCACACCAAGAGAAACTTCTGTGTAATGCTGCATTGAAAGTCCTCAATGTCATTTGTTTCAGAAGTCACTGAGTGAAAGAAAATAATGAGATTTTGTGTTGTTTACAAGAAGATAGAATGATTGGGACTCTGCTATAACAACACAGATTGAAATCTTTATTTCAGGCTGCCACTATCTCCAAACTTGTCCCAAGTAATCTCTAGAAGTTTATCTTAAATGATCAGCTACTCTACATTTTCCCTAATAATGATGTCAAAACTACAGAGAACCCATCATATTTTCCAACCAATAAACACAGTTTATCCACATCCATGACACATTACCCAGTTTCTCTTTGTCTTTGATAGCCAAGATTGAATTATATAAGGACTAATTAGTGATCCAGAGCAGTATGTGGATATTCATACCATCTATTACCACTCTTCATATTTCATAAAAATGATAAAACTGATGCCATAGCATCTTCGCAACACAGAGAAATGTACACAAAATGACACTGAGTTTCTATATTTCTACAGTACTCACATGTGAGAGGTTCAGAAAGGAAGGTTTTTCTTATGAATAATTCCTATTACATTTGTTATATTGTAAGCCAGAATTTATAGAACCAGTACACTATATTTTCCTTATTCAGGAGGGCTAGTTATGAAATTAAGGATTCTGAGCATTGTGGACCATGGTTCATATCTGGCCATGGTCATGGTTGACTGATCATGGAGAACAGCATAAATGTTTCCACTCAATCATATTCTTAAAAATATTCTCTATGGGGGAGCAGCTGTGTGACCTAGACCAGTGCAGCTACAGGCAGATCCCAGCTGGGGGTTCGTCCCAACACCAAAGGCTCTGGCACACCCCCCAGGCCAGGAGGCTGTCCAGAGAGGAAATGCACCAGCACACCATTTCATCCCTAAGTGAGGGCAGATCCCCGGGAGCAGCTGTGTAGCCTGGACCAGCACTGCTGCAGCCATATCCCAGCTGGGGCTCCACCCTGACCCCAGAGGCTTGGCACACCCACCCAAGCCAAAGGCCCAGCCAGAAAGGGCCTGCATTGGCACACAGGCTTCAGCCAGAAGCTCACCGTACCACTGGCCACAGCCAGGGACCTGCCTGGAAAAGAGCTGTACAGACACACAAGCAATACACAGAGTCTCACACTATTACCATTGATAAGTGCAAGGAGGCCATAGCTAAAGCCTGTGCAGACAACAGAAACTGGGGTGCACAGCCCCCAGCCAAAGGCCCTCCTAGACAATAGCTACATAGGGGCCTCAGTGAGAGGCACATCTAGATACCATCCCAAGTGTGCTCAGACCCCAACCAAAAGCCAGCCCAGACAACAAGTCAGCTCAGGGATGCAGAAGGTGACCACTCTGAACCCAGGAATTGGTGTACTGGTGAGCAACAGAGCAAAGGCTTCTTGGTGGCTTGCTGAGAATTCAAGACCACTGAGTGACCAAAAAGTTGCCTGAACAAAGACAGAGCTTGCTGCATCTGTTGAAATGAGAAGACGTAAATAAGTCCCAAAGCCAAACTTCCAGGTGACCTAAGGGAACCACAAAGGGCAACAACGTGGAGCAATCTGATACACAGCCAACTGGACTCCCTGATCTGGCAACAAAAGGAGACCTGGAAAAAATAAACCAGGAATAATTTCTCAGATAAGAGCAGAGATTGCACCCATAGTACAAGACATGATTAATAAATCTAGACTGGAAACAGATTAAAAAAATACAGGGGCTGAGGAATATGATGGAATCCCAACACAGGAAACAAATGGAATCCATAAAACAAATGCAAAGAAATTTCCAGGAGATTAAAAATTCCATTGAAACTGTACACAGCAGAAAGAGCCAATGAGAGGACAGAATTTCAGATATAGCAGGTAGGACTGCAATTAGTGACCAGGAAAAGAAAAATTGCTTTAAAATAGTAAGGGAAATCAATCCAGCAGCTGCTAGATGACGCAAAGAAGAATAACATCAGAGTGATTGGAGTCAAGGAAGAAACAAGAGAGAGTACAGATGACATAAAAAAAAAACCTGTTCACAGAAGTAATGGCAGAAAACTTCCGAAGAAGGGGAAAAGAACTTGACATACAGAGAAGTGAGGCATATAGGACTTCAACTAGCCTTGATTAAAAAAAAAATCTACACATACGCATATAATTGTTAAGATTCCAGAAACCCAACAGAACAAAATTCTACAAGCAGTTAAAGAAAAGAAACAAATCACATACAAAGGAGAGCCCATCAGAATCACAGCAGACTTCTTAACACAAACCCACAACACAAGAACATAAAGTGATGTATTCCCATCCCCAAAGGAAAACAACCTCCAACCCAGATTGAGGTACCCTGCAAAATTATCTTTCAAAATTGATGGAGAAATAAGATACTTTCATGACAAAGAGCACCTTAGGAACTTCATGAATACTAAACCAGCACTCCAAAAAATTTTAAACAATATGCTAGAAAAAAAAAAGAGGATCAGAACCTGTGGAGAGCGAAAGGTTGAAATAACCTTCAGAGACCTCTGAGTCTCTTGAGAACATAATGAATCCTGGATATGCAGCTGGCACAAAGACAAGGATGGTTACTTGTAACGAGAGTGGTTAAATAGAAAGAGTTCAAATGTCTGTAATGCAAGGGAATGTTATTCCCGGAGTTGTAAGGATACATTTGACCTTTTCCCTGGAAAATAATTAGTTGCCCGAATTATGTGCTGAGGAGGGGTTGGGGGTTGTGGAAAAGGTATATAAAGGGCAATAAAGTGGAAAGAGGGGTCTCTCCTCTGCCTCTCTCTCTCCTTTTTCTTTTCCTCAGAGGTTTTGGTTTTCTTTCATCCTCTTCCCTCCTCTCAGGTACTGTTCGACTAGTGACGGCTGGCACTGTCAAAAGAACCCCAGGAAGCCCAGCAGAATGAATCCATCGGGCATGACAAGAAATTAAATGCAAAAGGGGAGAATACAACAAAATGAAAAACTCATGACAATGATAAGTCAATACATATCAATTATAATGATTAATGTTAATGGCCTCAATTCACCAATCAACAGAAATAGACTGGCAGAATGGGTCAAGAAGCAAGATCCAACAATATGCCTCATACAAGAAATTCAAAAATAAACTCATAGACAGAAAGTTAAAGGGTGGAAAGCAATACTCTATGAGACAGGACCCCCCCCCAAAAAAAAACAGGAGTAGCTACCCTCTTTGCAGATCAAGTGGATTTCAAACCAACACTGATTAAGAGAGACAAAGAAGGACACTACATCCTTGTAAAGGGAACAATCCAAGAGGAAGAGATGACAATAATAAGTATCTATGCACCAAACACTAATGTGCCCAATGATAAAAATCAATATTAATGCATATGAAAATCATATAAGCACTGATACAATACTAGTGGGGGACCTCAATACCCCACTGTAACGAATAGATAGATCAACAAGAAAAAAAAGTAAGTAATGAAATACAAGAACACAATCAAACTCTTGAACAAATGAACTTAACAGATGTTCACAGAGTGTTCCACCCCACAAAATCAGAATACACATTCTTTTCAGCTGCACATGTTTCATTCTCCAAAAGAGACCACATACACATTCATAGAACATATTTAGGTAAGTGTAAAGGAATTGAAGTTATCCCCTATATATTGTCAGACCATAGTGCAATGAAATTGGAGATCAATAGCAAAAGAAACAGCAAGAATTTCATAAACATTTGGAAACTGCAGAACACACTTCTGAATAACCAATAGGTCACAAAGGAGATTAAAGAAGAAATCAGACAGTTCCTACAACTAAATGAAAATGCCAATACAACATAATGGTATCTATGGGACATAATGAAAGCAGTCTTATAAAGGAAATTCACAGCAATGCATACTCACATTAGGAAAACACAGAGAGCTCAACTACAGAACCTGATGCTGAACCTTAAGCTTCTAGGAAAAGAAGAGCAGGACAAGCCCAAAGCTCATACAAGGGAGGAAATTATAAAGATCAGAGGAGAAATCAATGCAATGGAGACTAAGGAATGATATAAAAAATCAATGAAGCCAAGAGTTGGTTCTTTGAAAGAATCAACAAAATTGACAAACCCTTAGCCAATCTTATCAGAAAAAGGAAAGAAAAGGCCCAAATCCATGCAATTAGGAATGAAAAGGGTGAAATTACAACAGATCCATCAGAAATCCAGAGGATCATCAATACCTACTTCCAGAACCTATACACCAATAAGATGGAAAACACAGAAGAAATGGACAGATTCCAAGAAAAACCCAAAGGCCATAGAAGGGAGGAAATTATAAAGATCAGAGCAGAAATCAATTCAATGAAGACTGAGAAAACAATACAAAAAAATCAATGAAGCAAAGAGTTGCTCCTTCGAAAGAATAAACAAAAATTGACAAACCTTAGCCAACCTTATCAAAAAAAAAAAGAAAGAACAGGCACAAATTCATGCAATGAGGAATGAAAAGGATGAAATTACATTGGATCCAGCAGAAATCCAGAGGACCAGCAATACCTACTTTGAGAATTTATAAGCCAATAAGATGGAAAATACAGAAGAAATGGACAGATTCCTAGACACATGTGAATTACCAAAGTTGAACGAAGATGACCTAAAAATTCTAAATGACTCAATATCAATCAAGGAAATTGAAAATGTAATTAAAAACTTAGCAACTAAGAAAAGCCCAGGTCCTGATGGCTTCACTGCTGAATTCTACAAGACATTTAGAGAGGAACTGCTGCCACTACTGCTTAAACTCTTCAATGAAATTGAAAGGAAAGCAAAACTTCCAAATTCATTTCTGGAAGCAAGCATCACCTTGATCCCCAAAGCAGAGAAAGACCCAACTGAAAAAGAGAACTACAGGCCAATCTCACTAATGAACATAGATGCAAAAATCCTCAGTAAGATACTGGCAAATAGAATGCAGAAGATCATCATCAAGAAGAACATACACCCTGACCAAGGGGGATTCATCCCAGGGATGCAGGGCTGGTTCAACATACACAAATCAATAAATGTAATACACTATATCAATAGAGTCAAGGACAAAAACCATATGATCACCTCAATAGATGCAGAAAAGGCATTTGACAAAATCCAATGTCCATTTATGATAAAAACACTATAAAACATTGGAATAGTCAGTCTCTACTGATAAAAGCCATCTGTGAAAAACCAACAGCCAATATCATGCTAAATGCTCAAAAACTGAAATCCTTCATACTAAAATCAGGAACAAGACAAGAATGTCCACTATCACCACTCCTGTTTAATATAGTTTTGGAAACATTAACCATGGCAATTAGAAAGGAGAAAGAAATAAAAAAGGAATAAAGATAGGAAATGAAGAAGTCAAATTGTCATTATTTACAGATGACAGGGTACTCTATATATAAGACCTCAAGAACTTCACCAAAAGTCTTCTAGACTTAATAACCAAATTCAGTCAAGTATCTGGTTACAAGGTCAACACACAAAAATCAATAACTTTCCTCTACACGAATGACAGACTCACTGAGAGAGAAATAGGTCAAACACTTCCTTTCACAATAGCATCCAAAAACCTGAAATACCTAGGAATCATCCTGACAAAAGAAATCAAAGACCTCTTCTCTGAAAACTATAGCACTCTGAAAAGAGAGATTGAAGGTGATATTAGAAAATGGAAAGACATCAGTTGCTCCTTGGTGGGAAGAATCAACATAGTGAAAATGGCCATACTTCCAAAACTACTATGTAGATTTAATGCAATGTTGATTGGAATTCCAGAAGCATACTTCACACACCTTGAGAAAACAATCCAAAATTTCATTTGGAACAAGAAGAGACCTAGAATAGAAAAAGAAATTCTAGGCAACAGAGATATGGCAGGGGGTATCACAATCCCCAACTTGAAACTATGCTACAAAGCTACTGTGATAAAAACAGCATGGTATTAGCAATGAAACAGACCTGAGGCCCAGTGGAACAGTTTAGAAGATGCAGAAACAATGCCAGACACACTCAGCCATCTCATCTTTGACAAAGGACCAAACACCCTCACTGGAGGAAAGATAGCCTCTTTAATAAATGGTACTGGAAAAAATTGGGTTTCAACTTGCTAAAGATTAAAACTAGACCTAGGGGCTGGAGATTTAGCTCAGTGGTTTTGCTGCCTGCTATGCAAGCACAAGGACCAGAGTTTCATCCCCGGTACCAAAAAAATACACAACAAAAAAAAACTAGACCTATATCTCTCACCATGCACTTGACTAAAATTGAAACATATTAAAGATCTAAATATTAAAACAGAAACACTAAACCGGCTGGAAGAGAGGTTAGGAAGAACTCTTGAAGACATTGGTGTAGGAAAAGATTGTATGAACAAAATCTCAGCTGCCTTGAACTAATACAAACAATCAACAAGTGAGATCTCTTCTTACTACAAAGCTTCTGCTCCACAAAAGAAACCACGAACAGTGTGAAGAGACAACCCACAACTTGGGAAAAAATTTTCACCAGCTGTCCCTCAGACAATGGTCTACTATCTAGAATGTATAAGGAACTTAAAAAAAATCAGACCTCACACATTTAAAGACCCAATACAAAATTGGGCATCTGAAATGAATAGACATTTCTCAAACAAAGAAGTAGAAATACCAAATTAACATATGAAAAAATGTGAAACATCACTGGTCATTCGAGAGATGCAAATGAAAACAATGCTGAGATTTCACCTTACCCCAGAAAGAATGGCTGCCATCATGAAATCAACCAATAACAAATGATGGTGGGGCTGCGGGGAAAGAAGAACCCTACTTCCTGCTGTTGGGAGTGTGTACTGGTGCAACCACTGTGGAAATCAGTATGGAGATACCTCAAAGAACTAGGACTGGAAGTCCCATTTGACCCAGCTATTCCCCTGCTTTGTGTCTTACCCAAAGAATTAAAAGAATCATACCACAGTGATATATGTGCACCCATGTTCATAGCAGCACAATTTGTGATAGGTAAAACTTGAAAACAACCCAATTGCCCATCAATTGGAGACTGCATAAGGAAAATGTGATTTTTTTAAATAAAATAGAGTATTACTCAGCCATAAAGAATGTGAAACTAGAGACATTTATAGCTGAATGGATGCACATTGAGGTGATAACTCTTAAGTGAAATAAATACGACACACATATGTAAATACTGAATAATTTCTCTAGTATGAGAAACTGAAAGTGTAAATAAGGACTAAAATTTATAATAGATAATGTGAAATAGGAAGAAAAAGTGCAAAAGGGAAGTGGAAATGGGAGGGGTAGGGGAAAAGAAAGAAGGGAATGGAATTAATATGAGAAAAAGAAAAAACAGACACAAAGTCTTTGTAGACAGGGAGTCATGGAGGTGTTGAAGAGTGGCCAGGGGAATGGGGAAAAAATAAGAACTAAGATGGATTATTTAAAGGTGCAATTTTCCAATGACCAATTTGCTTATATTGTATACCTTAAATGTACCAGTATAATTAATTAAAAATACTCTTTATGAATTAAATTATAAGTGATTTACTAGAAAGTTTCACCTTCTTGAAATATATTCATATACTTTCCCAATTATGCCATGTTAAATTGTCATTCCCTATCCAGTAATGTCATTTTAAGAGGATTTTATAAGCCTTTTGCCCAGCTTAACATTATATCCCACTGAAAACTCTGTCACCATTGCTGCTTGGAGATGTAAGTTGGACGTCTCAAAATGCTCCACCTATTATACCCCTAGTCCTATGCTTTACCTCCTAAGCTTTACCTATCTAAGCTTTACCTCCTCCAATGTAGGGGCAAGAAAGGATGACTACATGACAGATTGCCTCCAAAAGAGCAATTTAAAACATTAAAAAGTATATATTATCTTTCCTAGTGTCTGTGGGAGGAGAGTTCCACTGAATACTTTAGGCTCAGCATTGCTTGTGAGGTTGCAGTTAAGATGTTTGCCAGAGCTGCAGTCATCTAAAGACTAGACTGTGGCTGGAGGATCTGCTTTCCCGGTAGCTTACTCACATCACTGGCATGTTAGTGCTGGTTGCTGGCAAAAGTCCTCACTTTCTCTTTACATGGGCCTCTCCATAGGGCTACATGTATGTCCTGACAGCAGAACATTAGGATCCCCCAGCATATGCAGTTTTAGAGACGATCATGGCAACTCTAGTGCATTTTATGACATAGTCCAGAAGGTCTCACATTATTTCTTCCACAGTGTTCTTGTGTTCATACAAACCAGCCCTGTTTCAATGTGGAAAGGGATTAAGTGTGATTGCTAAGAGGTAAGAGTTATTGTGCAAGCCTGGATGTTGACTATTGTGATTGGAAAGGTAAATGTCTTCTTACTTATCAGAGCAAGGATTCACTTCTCTTTTTGTTTTCTTATGCCAGCACTCTCTGACCATCAATGATTGATGAGTAGTAGGCATCTGTGTTACTCAATTTTTTTAACTATAACAAATACATTACATAAATCAACTTATAAAAAGAGAAAGTTTATCTTGGTGCATAGTTTTGAAAGTTTTAGTACAAAAGCAGTTGACCCTATTGCATTTGGGCCTGTAGTATGATAGCACACAATGACAGAAGTACATGGTAGAACAAACACACCCATCTCATGGCTAGGAATGAAAGAAAGAAAGAGGAAAGACTGGGATTTCAAGGGTATATCCAAAAGGACCTGAAGACTTCCCACTAAGTCCCACATCTTAAAGCTTCCACAACCTCCCAAAAGTGCCACCCTAGGGAAAAAGACTTCAATACATGGGCCTTTAGGAGTCACTTAAGATCCAAATGAAGTCTATTCGAGAGTTGTCTGGAGGGTCCTGTGAAGCCCCCTCACTGCAGAATTCCTAATCTCACTCTGGCTCAACCTCTTTTGTCATTTCCGCAGCAACTTCCAACAGCCTTTTCAACAACAGCGGTACCAGCACCAGAGCCTTCTGGGTGGGGATAGGAAAACTGGACCACACTACCTTCTTTTTTTTCCACCAAGCTCTTGGAAAACTCATGTTTACCTGACATAACAAATGTCAACATGTAAGTATTCCACTGTTTTCCCCTCTCCTTGAGCCACTGTCTCTTTCCAATTCTTTTTCCACTAGTTAAACAAGTACACAGCCATAGAAGCAAGTTATAAAGATGGGAAACAAAAGTAATCTAGGCCTCCCGTCTTGAAAACACTATTTTCAGAACTGATTCTCCTGGCACCGCCTCATCTCAGAGGAGAAAGAAAATTGCCCCAGAACCCCAGAGAACCGTGATAACTTTTCCTTCTCTTCAGCTTTCTTTCAGAGACCAAAAAGGCAGGAATGATTAGTGATAATGAGACAGATTTTACTACCTCTTAATAAATGGACCCTATAAAGAGGTTTCTGGCCCCAACACTGGGCTTTTAATTTGCAGATTTCTCTAGAATGGAGCAGTAGTTAGCAACCTTGGTTTTCAGGTTTGCCTAGGCACAAATCAATGACTGCAGGAGAAGTTCCACCTGATCTAAACACAAGTAACATTCAGCGAATCATGTAAAAGAGGTCCATCCAATTTAGAGTAAGATTTGTTGTACCTCATCTTCTCTTTTTCCTCCTATGACATTTCAGAATGTTTCTCTGATACTTGGACAAAGAATCTTCCTTGGCCAAGGAGACTCCTTGTGCAACTTAAACTATAGCAAGTAGAGTGGGTAGGTTGAATCTCAGATAACAAATTGTATAATTCTTACTAGCCATTGGTAAAATTACTGATGATCACAAGACTGCTTTAGATTCAGTGTAAAAGTGAACTTTGATTAATTAGCAATGGTTGCCACAGGTAAGGGTGGGGGAACAGGCAAAGTCATTCTTAGTATTTGCTAACTTTAATCAACGCTCTTCTAATATTTCAGTGGAATTTTTTCATTTAGCTCTCCTTCTGTAGGGAGATTTTTCTAAAACTTATAAGACAGCATGTATGTGGGAACATTTGTCTTAGAAAAACTTTATTTCTGTATCCATTAACACATCAGTGACCATAGTTTTAACTTTCAGAATTTTACCCGAAATTCTTTTAGTTTTTATTTAAGACAGCATTATACATTCTGGGTAGCTTTAGCCTGAATGGTGGGATCCAACTTAAATTAATTCAAGTCACAAGTTTCTAAGATGATGTTCCAATTATTTTACACAAGATTGTAAATAATGAAGCATATGAATAATACCTCCTAAAACAAAGCATTATTTCACCCTGACATTAATCTGGCATTTGTTTCAACCTATCTCTGAATTCCTCTGAATGGGCAATTTTCTATAAATTTGAATTCTAGGGGAAAAAAATCATAAAACTTTCCCTTAAATGATTAAAGAAAATGCAAATTTTATTATAGTTAGTTGTAAGCAATCTAGCAAGTTGGGTGGCTAAAATATTGGAACCTAAATTTATAAAATTTAAGGGGAAATTCTATTTCCCAAATTTGGAGGGAATTCTATTTTTCTGTCAATTGTAGTCAGAATCAGATAATAATTCTGTTACAGTTTAGATCCAAAATATCTCCCAAAGTCTCATCTTTTCAGAGGTGGAGCTTTTGAAAGGCAACTGGATCATGGGAGTTCTATTAATCAGTAGATTGATTCATTGATGAGTTCATAGCTGAATGTACTGTTAGAAGGCAGAGACTGGTTGAAGGAGGCTGGTAACAGGGCATGACCTGAAAGGGTGCATTTGTGTCCCTGCCTCTCTCTCTCTCTCTCTCTGTCTCTCTCTCTCTCTCTGATTTTCCTGGCTGCTATGGGTTAAGCAGCTTTCCTCCACTGTGCCTTCCACCCCGACCCTTCAGCCTTGCAGCCACCCCACTGAGGGTTGAACCCTCTAAAACCTTGAGTCAAAATAAACCTCTTCTCCTTAAATTGTGGGTCTCAAAAGTGTTTTGTCCCAGCAATGGGAAAGCTGACCAAAACAAATTTCACCTTCAAAATAAGCCAGTTCAGGCCAGGGATTTAGCTCAGTGGTTCCGCTGCCTGCCTTACAAGTGGAAAGTTTGATTCCTAGTACCTAAAAGCCAGTTCACTTGAAAGCAACATAAAGATAAAGAAAAGTATTTTCCTTTCCCTTCTCTACTTCTTCTCTTGTCATTCCTGGAAAAAAGGGGTCTTTGATAAGAGATGAGTACTGAAATAGAAAAACTTATCTGAATTAGGTCATGAGAACTTATTGAGAGTAAGGTTTGTTTCTCCACTATGAAGACTGAATGACTAACAGCTACTCTTTTGACACACAGCACCATTCTCCCAGGACAGAGTCAGGGATTATTGTCATGCAGCCATTTCTCAGATGGAACCTGAATATCAGACTTGGGGGGAGAGTGAGCAGAAATGTAAAAAGAAGCTAGAAAATATGAGGAGGAGTGGACAAAAGATTATCACTAGTAAGAGAAGGGTCTCCCTGATATGTAGCAGTTGCACATTCTGTGAAAACTTTACAGCAACCTGATAGAATAAGTACACATATGTGCGTAAAACCACACATACACATTTTGAACCATTCTTTGGATTCTAAATATGTTGTCAACTAGAAGAAAATGTGATTTCTTCCTTTCATTTAAGCATGTATATCTTTTCTTCCAAATATCACAGGTGTTCTACAAGAAACCAATATTGTAGGTTTCTTGAGGCCTGAAGTTGATGTTGAAGTTGATGTTGAAGGTACACCTTCAATGAGTCCCACTTAGCTATAGTCTCCACTCATTTTTTATTTGCTTGCTTGGTTGGGTTGGGTTTTGTTTGGATTGGTTTGGTGGTTTTTACAGGGCTGTGGATTCAAACCAGTGTCTCAAACTTAGGAACCCCAGTCTGCACAGAATTCATGGACCCCTTCAGTCAAGAAGACAAATATGAAAACACTCCTGAAATAGTGTAAAGTTCTTATTTCTATATCTTATTCTCAAGATTTTGAGAAAAAGAAAGTATCAATCAACTCCTTGCTATATCCCTCCATCTACCAGCCATCTGGGGCATGGGTGAAGTAGGTGAGTGCCCTATGAGACTGAACTTTTCTTCCTCACATCATTGTCTTTTAAGGGTCATTCTTCTGAACAGTCACAAATTATCAAAGACTGTGTCTATACAATAATGAATTAACAAAATTGGAAAATAAATCCATCAGTTGAAGCCCTGTCTGTTTTTCCAAATTAGCCAATATTTTTTCTCACTAAAATTGCTAAACTGTTTCTTTTGACAACAAGAAGACACTGCTTGAAAGTGAGTTGGCTTTGTTCAGCAACTTGATGAGTTTACTAGAAGCCTCCAAAAGGAAGGACAATCAGCATAGATTTCAAACCTATCCTCCCATTGAATTAGCTCCTTATAACTTGTATAGGAATGAGATACAATCCTGGTGATCAGAGAGCATATAGGAAGTTTTTCCATGTTATAGAAGAAAAGTGTAATAATATATTATGTGTTAGAGACAGTGATAAAAAGATATCTTTCATTAGCCCCATTCTGACGCTGCACTATTTGAGAAGCATCAACTACTCTCAGTGGGAAGAAGCCCAAGAATTGTGACCAGTCATTAATCAACACTTGCTGAAAGTTATCTCTGAAACCAGAATATGAAAGGAGTTTCTGTGTGGGAAAGGGAAGACTCAGCCTGACCTCAAATTGCTTGCAATTTCTTGATCCAACACAGGCAAAATGAAATATTACAAGGGAGGAATGCAAGGCTGTATAACCTTCACATAGATGTAAGCTCCATTCTTCACTAGAAATTTAGCTTTGTGTGCAGGATTGTTGACTATCATGGCCTCTGGTGTCATGCACTGTAAGAACTCTTCACTGTGCAAAACAGACATGGCTTCTATTTGTCTTCAGCTCTGTTACCTTGGTCTTCACTTTCACTTACATTACTTTTTATTTCTCCTCACAGTGCCCAAAGTCTGTCTTTGTGACAAACTGACAAACAGGTTATGACAATAAAACCTGTCACTATATCACTGGAGTGTGCTCTACACATTCAAAAGCATTTTATGTTTGTAGTTCTATGTGATACTCTGAATAAGCATTTGAAAAAAAATTATCAGTGATCCCATTCCACATGTGAGAAAGTTGAGTCTTAAGAACATTGTTCATTGTTATGAAAACTGGCTGAGCAATACAGTTACTTAGGAAGATTTTTTTTAAAAAGTTAAACTAGTAGACAGAGCTGCCCCTGAAGACTGAATGGAGCTGCTCTCTTGGTCCCTGACCATCTCCATGCTTGTGGATTCTGTGTCTGCCAGGTCATGGGCACCTGGCAACTCTGAGTCGGTTCTACATTTTGTTTCCTTTTGCACAGGGCAGAAGAGGCATCAGTGGACAAAGCTAATTCCAGGGGACAAAAGAGATTATGCAGGAAGCCCCCACCTGGCCGCGACCATCTCCAGATGACTCTGTGTATTGCTTCCCATTACCACAAGGCAGTAGAGGCATGGAATAACTAATTGATTTTATCCTAGACTAGGCCAATGGCCAAGGAGAGAAGGTAAGCCTGGAGGACCAGCAGACCCAGGGAGAAAGTACAGAACAGACCAGCAGCTTCAAGGATTCCAGTGTTACCCTCTCAAAGTGACTGGGTAAAAATGACTGCCAGATTGCCTCTTACCATCTACTAAGCTAAAATCAAAATGAATCAAAGAGTTAAATGTTAAAATAGAAACACTTAACCAGCCGAAAGATAAAATAGATAAAACTGTTGAAGTCATAATCATAGGCAAGGAGTTTCTAAACAGAACCCCAGTTGTACAAGAAACATTTATTGAAGGTATTTCTGGGTACCAAACTGATCTTTAAGGTGCTAAGGTCTAACCAATTTAAGGGTGTTTTCCTGGAACTATAAACTGGGAGAAATAAGGATTGCAAACACCAACTGATACCTATGCTGCAACATTCTGTTTTGCCAGATGCACACTTTGATGTATTATAGCAGGAGTTAAAGCCTGTGAATCAAACAGAGGTGCAGAATAACTGCAAGAAGACAGAACGCCTCCTAAGTGAAGACTGACAACTGGAGGAATTATCATAACTAAGGAAAAAGTCACTGATAAGAAGGTTGCCTGACACAGAGGCTTGCAAAAGGGCTAATCACAGAGACTAATTTTGACTACAATTAACTAAGGGAGAGAGAGCTTCAGCTCAGGAATATGAAGAGATTTATGTTACCAAACATCTCCATGGAAACATCAGACATGCAGGACCTACAGCCACATCAGGATTGGCAAACTACAGTCCATGGGCCAAATATGGCCAAATCCTATTTGACAAAATAGGTTTTACTGAACCACAAGCACCTTCATTTTTTCACTCATTGTCTGTGCAGGTTTTGCACCACAGTATCAGAGTTGAGCACTCTTGACAAAAGTCTGATGAACCACAAGGCCTGAAATATTTACTATCTGGCTCTTTACAGAAGATGTTTCCAAACTTCATAAAACTTAATTATGCAATGAATCGCCCTTGCTCTGACTCCACGCTCACTAAGCAAACTTCTGCTTACAATTTTTTTTTTTTTTTTGGTACTGGGGATCGAACTTGGGACCCTGAACTTGCAAGGCAGGCACCAGAACCACTGAGCTAAATCCCTGGCCCTTGCTTGTAATTTTTTCCAGGTATTACACCAACAAAGGAGAGAACATCTCCCTTATTAGGTTATTTTTAGTAGATTTATATTCTAGGTATTGGAGATTTTTAATATACTGTCTGTGATCTGGCTTTACATGAATCATTCTCATGAGTAATGATTCTTTTCTAAATTTTCTTTTCCAAAGAAATCATTTTCCTGAACTTAAAGTTCCTAAACTGAACCTTTGTGGTGGGTTTGGTCTTCCTGTTATATTGCATTCTTAATCATTCTTACGGTGAAGGTCTTGGGTGGCTAAATGAAAGAGGTGCACTTGGGTCCAATTCTGCATTTCACAGGCATACATTTACTTTGATATTCACAAGAGCAAAACTTTGAGTTCTACTGCTTTGTTTCCACATGAGTAGCAAAACATTCTATATCATTGTCCTTACCACTGCTTTATGATTATGTTCCAAGTTTGATTTTTACAGCTCTTTGTCTTATTTTTAACTTGGCTTTGCCTTTTTATCTTTTTTAATATTTTCATTTGTATTTTATATTGTTATTATTCAGATGGATAGTATTTTATGACAAGTAGGCTATAACATCTTAACCAAAAATGTCTTTTGACAGCCTCCAACAGGATTTTTTAATTTGATTTAATTGACTGGACACCTCACCATTCATTGCACAACCAACATATATTGAACACATACTATATTGTAGGTAAGGTACTATTTTACACTTTGAAAATTCAGAGGTGACATGGAATACCTTTGCTGCCCCATGGAGTTCACAACTGAAAATGAACTGACGTGTTTGAAAATCCACATCAAAGACTGAATAAGATTGCCAATTTGATGATTTCTCACCTCAGGTTCATTGCTACCATAACAAAACTAATCTTTCCCCTTTAGTGAAAATTTACAGAATTTCTTCATGCATAATAACCCACCCAACCCATTGAAGTTTACTTATAAACTAGGTTATTGTCTTCTGATTAATAATGTTTTAAATGCATAGATTTTCTATAATAGCTTAGATAACATATTTACAAATGAAAGCTTTGATAACCAGTCAGAAATAGTTATAGTGAATTCTTATGTCCCTTGCAATGACTTTGAGGAGGATATTAACATTTGCATTCTATTACTCAATTTATTACATTCTACTTTGGAAGTGGGGGAGATAGCTAGGGATTGAACTCCAAGGCCTTTGCACCAAGCTATATCCCTAGGAGATCTTTAATATTTTATTTAAGACAGTCTTGCTAAGCTGCTATATTGTCCAGACTGGGCTTGAATTTTCAATCTTCCTGACTTAGCCTTCCAGAGTGCTGGGATTCCAGACATGCACCTCCATGCCTGCTGACATTCTACAAATTTTGGGAAACAACAGACATCTTCCTCCCAGTGTTCAGTATTCTTGAGCAAGGTGGGGCTGTGTGTGGCTTTCCCTCAAGTCTTAGGCATGTCTTTTGTGTATCCATCTTTTCCAGACATGGTCTCTATCCCACTTTCAGCTTCTCTTCAGGCCACTCATAAACCTTGCCTCCCAGTCACCACTGATTTTGGCTCATTGCTGGCCTCCAGTATATCATATTGCATCTACAAAGCAGTAACTTGGTTTTGGTGTTTTTCATGGTTTAAATGGTCTTGGTGGCCATTTACTTTGCAGCCTCATTCAGAACATTCAGCAATAACTCTTCAAATTCAAAAAGAAGCATGGTGAGCCCTAATGGAAATATAGCTGAATCTGACATGATCCCCTCTAGGATTTTTTTACATAAAATAATGCAAAATCCTTAGTTATTAAATCACAACTTTAAGCAAAATGCATGGAATTATCTTTGGCAAGAGTTTAGAAATTATGAAATTATTAATATTATTATTAATAATAACAATAGCTGCTATTAAGACTTATTAGACACCTACAATGTTCCAGGACTCTGTACTCAACATTTCATGTGCACTTTCTAATTTTCTCTTTACAATAATCTTAATGGATACTAATGCTCAGTTACACAGATAAGGAAAGGAAGGCATAGTGACATTAATTAGCATGCTGTATTCACAGATCTAGTAAATACCTTGCTGAGACTTAAATCCCAGTAGCCTGGTCTGTAGCCTGCACACTCAGCCAGAACATTGCACTGCTTCTGAACCTCAGTTTTGACCAAAAGAACATGGTTAATATACTAAAACACACATTCACACACAGGTGCTAATGTGTTTGAGGGAAGGTGTAAAGCTCACTATTCCACTCCACAACCAACCTTCATCATATTTCTGAACTTCTCCTTCAAGCAAGATTTCAATAGCAGGGGAATTTTTCCATGTTTGAAATTCACATCTGGCATCTCTAAAACATGATGGATTCATTTATTCATACAAAAAATAGTTGCTGAACTCACGCATTAGGCTCTGTGCTGGGTGCTAGGAAAGCAATAAGGAACCAAATAGACACAAACCTTCCTCCCTTTGTGGAGCTTAAAATATGGCAAGAAGGCTGAAGAAACAAGTTACATACATTATGATACAATCATATTCATATGAGGTGCTCCCAAAAGAAAGGCAGTATGCTAACAGCGGTTTTAGCCAAAAGATGACATTCCTCCTGGGCATGAGTGTTGAGTGCAGAGTGTGAGAAGACAAGACTCTCCTAAATGTAGGGCCTTTGGGGAAGAGGAGGAGGATGCTGAACAAGTGGAAGGTGGGGAGGAGTGAGCACAATGCAACCACAGCAAAGGACCTGAGCAGAGACAGAAGGATACCTCTCAGACCGTGTCCCCTCCAGCACTTTTAATTCATGTGGAATTAGATTAAAAGGCCATAATTCACCTTAATTTTTCATACTCTGAACACTTTTGCTAAAAATACTAAAATTGAACTACCTTGGAACTGTTTTGAATATCTAAATATAATGGTGAATCTACTGACTGAAATTTTCATTGATATTTATGAATAATTCCAATACCTTGTTTAGTTTGGATTGAGATTACACAAACAATGTTATGATATATAACATGAAAGAAGGAAAAACAGAAAAAAGAATTTAAAAATAAAAAATTAATACCCATATCTCAATCCAGAAACAAACAATATATTCTAGAATGTTTTCATATATTATTTTTTCTATAGCTATTTTACAAAGATTATATTGTGGAAATGATTTTGTAATTTGATACATTTCTTTTAAAATAATGGTTTTACTTTTTATTATAAACTCTTTGTTAACATTAATAGTCGCACAGAACACACCGAATAAGCCGGCTGCAGACAGGCAGGTCTGCCCATGCCCTACCTAGGTCCCCAGTCCCGCGGAATACGCCAAATCAGCCCAATGCACACAGGAAGGTCTGTGAATGCCCTACCGAGGTCCTGAGTCCTGCGGAAGACACCGAATCACCCTGCTGCAGGCAAGCAGCCACCTGGTTCCACACTACAAAGGCACAGAGGACACCAGACCACCAGACCAAGGTACTGAGTCCCACTGCTCCTGGTCCAGAGGAAGGGGCTTCCAGGTCACCATCCCTCCCACTGGTCCCAGCACACAGGAAAGGGCCTTTGGGTTACCATCCCTACCACTGCTCTCGGCCTCTGTCCCACCTCACCTAGCTCAGAGGAGGTAATCCATGCAGGAGCTAACAGCCCCATGCCGCAGTTGAAATGGGAAAACATGTAAATAAGGCTCAAAACCAGACTTCCAGATCACCTACAGCAACCCCAAAGGGAAATGAGATGGAACATTCTTATACTTAACCACCTGGACCCACTGAACTGGCAACACAAGGGGATCTGGAAAAAATGAAATCAGAAATAATTTCTCAGATAACAGGAGAAAATATGCCCCTAGTGCAAGACATGATTAATAAATCTAGAGAGGAGCTGAGGAACATGATGGAATCCCAACATAAGAAACAAATGAAATCCATAAAACAGATGCAAATAGATTTCCAGGACATGAAAAACTCCACTGAAAGTCTACACAGCAGAATGAGACAATGTGAGGACAGAATTTCAGATATAGAAGATAAGATTGCAATTGGTGACCAGGAAAAGAAAAATTGCTTCAAAATTATAAGGGAACATGAGAAATCAATCCAGCAGCTGCTAGATGATGCAAAGAAGAATAACATAAGACTGATGGAGCTCAATGAAGAAACAAGAGAGACTGGAGATGACATAAAAAATCTCTTCACAGAAATAATGTCAGAAAACTTCCCAAGCAGGGGAGAAGAGGTTGACATACAGATAAGTGAGGCATATAGGACTCCAAATAGCCTTGATCAAAAAAAAATCTACACATAGGCATATAATTGTTAAGATTCCAGAAACACAACAGAAGAACAAAGTTCTACAAGCAGTCAGAGAAAAGAAACAAATCACATACAAAGGAAAGCCCATCAGAATCACAGCAGACTTCTCAACACAAACCATCAAGGCAAGAAGAGCTTGGAGTGACATATTCCAAGCCCTAAAAGAAAAACAGCCTCCAACCCAGATTGATGTACCCTGCAAAACTATCTTTCAAAATGGATGGAGAAATAAGATACTTTCATGACAAAGTGCAACTTAGGAACTTCATGCATACCGAACCAGCACTCCAAAGAATTTTACACAATAGCCTAGGAACAGACATTGAGGATCACAACCCCAGGAAGCAAAGCAGAATGAATCCATCTGGCATGACAAGAAATTAAATGTAAAGGGGGAGAACCCAACAAAAAGAAAAAGTCATGGCAATGACAGGTCAATACGTTTCAGTTATAACCATCAATGTTAATGGTCTCAGTTCACCAATCAAAAGAAATAGACTGGCAGAATGGGTCAAGAAGCAAAATCCAACAATATGCTGCATACAAGAAACACACTTAATTCAAAAGGAAACTCATAGACTGAAAGTTAAAGGGTAGAAAACAGTACTCCATGCGACAGGAACCAGAAAAAAAGCAGGAGAAGTTATCCTCTTGGCAGATCAAGTAGATTTCAAACCAACACTAATTAAGAGAGATGAAGGACACTACATCCTTGTAAAGGGAAGAATCCAAGAGGAAGAGATGACAATCATAAATACCTATGCACCAAACACTAGTGCACCCAACTATATAAAACAAATACTAACGGACATGAAGAGTCATATATGCACTAATACAACTGTAGTGGGGGACCTCAACACCCCACTGTCACAAATAGATAGATCAACTAGACAAAAACGAAGTCATGAAATACTAGAACTCAATCAAACTCTTGAACAAATGAACTTAACACATGTTTACAGAGTCTTCCACCCCACAAAATCAGAATACACATTCTTCTCAGCTACACATGGGTCATTCTCAAAAATAGACCACATACTCACACATAGAACATGTTTAAGTAAGTGCAAAGGAATTGAAGTTATCCCCTGTACATTATCAGACCATAGTGCAATGAAATTGGAGATCCATAGCAAAAGAAACTCAAAAAATTTCAAAAACATGTGGAAATTGAACAACACACTTCTGAATAACCAATGGGTCACAGAGGGAATTAAAGAAGAAATCAGACAGTTCCTTCAATTAAATGACAATGACACTACAAAAAATTGGAATCTATGGGACAAAATGAAAGCAGTCTTATGAGGGAAATTCATAGCAGTGAATACGCATATTAGGAAAACAGAATGAGCCCAATGAAACAACCTGATGCTGAACCTCAAGCTTCTAGAAAAAGAAGAGCAGGACAAGCCCAGAGCTCATACAAGGGAGGAAATTATAAAGATCAGAGGAGAAATCAATGCAATGGAGACTAAGAGAAGGATACAAAAAAATCAATGAAGCCAAGAGTTGATTCTTCAAAAGAATCAACAAAATTGACAAACCCTTAGCCAACCTTGTCAGAAAAAAGAAAGAAAAGGCCCAAATCCATGCAATTCGGAATGAAAAGGGTGAAACTACAACAGACCCAGCAGAAATCCAGAGGATCATCAATACCTACTTCCAGAACCTATATGCCAATAAGATGGAAAACACAGAAGAAATGGACAGATTCCTAGATACATATGAATTACCAAAGTTGAATGAAGAAGACCTAAAAATTCTGAACAACCCAATATCAACCAATGAAATGGAAAATGTAATTAAAAACTTATCAACTAAGAAAAGCCCAGGCCCTGATGGCTTCACTGCTGAATTCTACAAGACATTTAGAGAGGAACTGCTGCCACTACTCTTTAACCTCTTCAATGAAATTGAAAAGGAAGCAATACTCCCAAATTCATTCCTGGAAGCAAGCATCACCTTGATCCCCAAAGCAGAGAAAGGCCCAACTGAAAAGGAGAACTATAGGCCAGTCTCACTAATGAACATAGATGCAAAAATCCTTAATAAGATACTGGCAAACAGAATGCAGAAGATCATCAAGAAGATCATACACCCTGATCAAGTGGGATTCATCCCAGGGATGTAGGGATGGTTCAATATATGAAAATCAATCAATGTAATACACTATATCAATAGAGCCAAGGACAAAAACCATATGATTATCTCCATAGATGCAGAAAAAACATTTGACAAAATCCAACATGCATTTATGATAAAAACCCTACAAAAAATTGGAATAGATGGTCTCTACCTCAAACTGACAGAAGCCATCTATGAAAAACCAACAGCCAATATCATACTAAATGGTCAAAAACTGAAATCCTTCACATTAAAATCAGGAACAAGACAAGGATGTCCACTATCACCACTCTTGTTCAATATAGTTCTGGAAACATTAGCCATGGCAATTAGACAAGAGAAAGAAATAAAAGGAATAAAGATAGGTAATGAAGAAGTCAAATTGTCATTATTTGCGGAGGACATGATACTCTATGTAGAAGACCCCAGGAACTCCACCAAAAGTCTTCTAGACTTAATAACCAAATTCAGTCAAGTAGCTGGTTACAAGGTCAACACACAAAAATCAATAGCTTTCCTCTACATGAATGACAGACTCACTGAGAGAGAAATAGGGCAAATAATTCCTTTCACAATAGCATCCAAAAAAATGAAATACCTAGGAATCAACCTAATGAAAGAAATCAAAGACCTCTTCTCTGAAAACTATGGCACTCTGAAAAGAGAGATTGAAGATGATATCAGAAAATGGACAGACATCCCCTGCTCCTGGGTAGGAAGGATTAATATAGTGAAAATGGCCATATTTCCAAAACTGCTATATACATTGAATGCAATTCCAATTGAGATCCCAGCAGCATACTTCATGGACCTTGAGAAAACAATCCAAAAATTCATTTGGAACAAGAAGAGACCCAGAATAGCAAAAGCAATTCTAGGTAACAGAGACATGGCAGGGGGTATCACAATCCCCAACCTGCAACTATACTACAAAGCTACTGTGATAAAAACAGCATGGTACTGACAAAGAAACAGACTTGAGGACCAGTGGAACAGATTAGAAGATGCAGAAACAATGTCAGATACACTCAGCCATCTCATCTTCGATAAAGGAGCCAAACACCCTCACTGGAGGAAAGTTAGCCTCCTTAATAAATGGTGCTGGAAAAATTGGGCTTCAATTTGCCAAACATTAAAGCTAGACCTGTATCTCTCACCATGCACTACACTGAAATCAAAATGGATTAAAGATGTAAATATTAAAATAGAAACTCTGAACCAGTTGGAACAGAGGTTAGGTAGAACCCTTGAAGACATCGGTGTAGGAAAAGAATTTATGATAAAAATCTCAGCTGCCCATGAACTAGCACAAACAATCAACAAGTGGGATCTCTTCTTATTAAAAAGCTTCTGCACAGCAAGAGAAACCACCAGCAGTGTGAAGACACAACCCACAATGTGGGAAAATATCTTCACCTGCTCTTCCTCAGACAAAGGTCTACTATCTCGAATCTATAAAGAACTTCAAAAGATCAGACCTCCCAAATTTAAAGACCCAATCCAAAAATGGGCATCTGAAATGAACAGACATTTCTCAGTCAAAGAAGTAGAAATAGCAATTAAAAACATGAAAAAAATGTTCCACATCACTGGTCATTTGAGAGATGCAAATGAAAACAATGCTGAGATTGCACTTCACTCCAGAAAGAATGGCTGCTATCATGAAATCAACCAATAACAAATGCTGGTGGGGCTGTGGGGAAAGAGGAACCCTGCTCCACTGCTGGTGGGAGTGTAGACTGATGCAACCACTATGGAAATCAGTATGGAGATACCTCAAAGAACTAGGATGGGAAGTCGACCCCGCTATTCCACTGCTGGGGATCTTCCCCAAAGAATTAAAAGAATCATACCACAGTGATATATGTGCATCCATGTTCATAGCAGCACAGTTTGTAATAGCTAAAACTTGGAAATAGCCCAAATGCCCATCAACTGGAGACTGGATAAAGAAAATGTAGTTTTTCTATAAAATGGAGTACTACTCAGCCATAAAAAATGAGAAATTAGAGACATTTATAGCTAAGTGGATGCACACTGAAGTGATACTCTTAAGTGAAATAAATACGACACAAATGTGTAAATACCTAATAGTTTCTCTGAACTGAAAGTGTAAATAAGGACTAAATGTAAAATAGGTAATGTGAAATAGGAAGAAAAGGGGTAAAGGGGAAGGAAGTGGGAGGGCTACTGGAAAGGATAGAAGGGAATGGGATTAATATGAGAAAATGGAAAAATAGGAACAAAATCTTAGTAAATAGGGAGGAATGGAGGGGTTGAAGGAAGTGCTGGGCAAGGGTGAAAGATGAGAACCAAGAGAGATTATGTAAAGGTGCAAATTTCCAATGATGAATGTTATTATATTGTATACCTAAAATGTACCAATGATTAGAATGAATAATCGATAATGTAAAATAGGAAGAAAAGGTCCAAAGGCTTAGGGGTAGTGGAAGGGGCAGGGGAAAGGAAAGAAGGGAAAGGACAAATGCTGAGAAATGGAAAAAATGGAAATAAAGTCTTTGTAAATAGGGAAGGGTGGAGGGCATGAAGGAAGGGCTAGGAATGGGGAAAAAATAAGAACTAAGATGCATTATGTAAAGGTACAATTCCCAATGAGAAATGTAATTGTGTTGTATACCTACAATGTACCAATAAAAGAATTTAATAAAAAAAATTACTTTAATAGCTACATAGCATTTTATTATGTGGCTATATCCCAGATTGCTTAGCTTATTTTAAATTTGTTGAACATGTAGATTTCAATGTTTAATATATAACAGACAACATATGACTAATGGCTTATGAAAATAATGTATAATTAATATAATGCACACAACTTATTTCTTAAGGATAGTTTATCCACCAGAATAGAACTAAGTAAATACTAGACATTATTGTGAAGTTATGAAGCAATTAAGACAGCTTATTTGTACATCTGAAAAGAATTTAGCAATGCAGCAATGAAAATCATAAAAGCAAAATCACTGCTCAAGAACACTGACTTTCAACCACCCCTTCCATTCTTTCTACAACTATTAGCTGTTTTCCCCCTATCTTGAAACAAGCTGCAGTAAAATTTAGTGTATGCTTTTGTCGTTCTGGAGAATCCCAGCAAGGCATCCTAAAATCTCATTTGTGAAGTGATATGTCACATTAACACATTTTATAGGCTTAATCTTATGCTGCCTAATTGAGTAATTTAATATTTGTGATGGTAGCTTCATACACACATATGCACACACATACACACACACACAGAGATTATAGGCTGTTACATCTTTCATCTTTATTTTGAGTATGCCTTGGTGCTTTTCAAGCTGATATTTAGTACAGTGCTATTTATGAGCTACCTCCCTTTCTTTCTTTAATATAGGGTGTTTACTTGATGTGAAAGCAAATTGGAATTGCTATTTTCTTCTTCAAACTGGGTAAGTTTAGTAGATATATAGCCAATCCAGATGCTAGGAATCAGAGTTTACACAGAAAGGCTGTTATGGTTCAAATCTAAAATGTCACCCTGAAGTCTCATGGTGTTAGAAGTGGGGCTTTTGGAAGGTGATTGGATCACAGGGGTGCTATACCCACCAGTGGATTCGTCCATGGATTAGTTCATAACTGAATGCACTGTTAGGAGGGTGGGGCCTGGTGGGAGGTAAGTCACTAGGCATGAGACCCGGAAGGATGTATTCTGTTTGGGGCTCCTCCCTTCCTCTTTTCTCTCTGCTTTCTGGTCACCATGGATTGAGCAGCCTTCCTCTCCTATGCCCTTCCATCTTGCCTTTTCTGCCTGGGAGCCAGTCAGTCATGGGCTGATCCTTCTAAGACCATGAGCTAAAATAAACCTATCTTATTTAATTTGTAGGTGTCAGGTCCCAGAGATGGGAAAGTAACTAATACAGAGACACTGACAGCTGATGTGCTGTAGAGTCGTGCTGGACTTTCAGGGTTACAACTCCTTCATGCCACAACCAGCAGCTAAAAATTGTAACTACACAGACTGGTCCATAGTAACCACATGAGTTGAATCTGATGGGAACAGAGAAAGTTTAGAGTTAAGACTGACATTTCAAAGTCAAACTCTGGATTTGATTCTTGGTCCATTTTACATTACAAACATCCTAGGGAAAAGAAATTACTTTACCTTTTTATATCACTTTTCTTTAAGAAGGAAATGGAGGGACCAGGGATTTAGCTCAGTGGCACAGTGCCTGCCTCACAAGCGCAAGGTCCTGAGTTCAATCCTTGGTACAAAAAAAAGAAGAAGAAGAAGAAAATGGAGAAAACAGTAGTATCTACCCTATTGGATTGTTGGAAGGATTAAATGATACAATCTATATGGACCTCCTATCAAGAGTGCCTGAAGTATAGAAAGCACCCAATGAATTATTATTACTAGCATCATAATTGTTATTCACTTGAATCAATATGTTAAATAGTTTGCTTCCTTCAAGCTATCTGATAAGGAATGTGTTCTTCAAACATCCCTTATTTCTCTTCAATATACTGTCAAAAATCTCTTCTTGATGCTAATGTATATTTGAAATGTACAACTTGTTGAAAAGGCAAAATGATAGGTAAAGAATATCTTAGAATCATCTCCATTTAAAGAGATATTTCCATTTATTCATCCCTAAGTTCCATGAAGGCAGGAACCATGTCTACTTGTCAACCAGCAATATGTACAATGGCTGGTCATAAAAGGAGCACACACAGCATGTATTTAAGTAAGTAAAATAAATGGTTCTAAAATAATTCCTCACTTTCTCAAATGCATATTTCTGAACTCAATTCAAGTGAACATATTTTTTTATAGAAATTGCCAAAATGGAGACTTTTGTCAAACTTTTTCTTTATGTCGGGTGGGCCATTGTCCTTGCAGAGCACCAACATTGTCTTGACATTCTCAGAAAAGCACCAGCTGTCAATCTCAGAGAATCTACTGGGCTGAGCACAGAGTATACAACATTTTTGACTCTTCCAAATATGTGTTACTTAGCAATTTTAGAAGTTGCCAACTTAATAAGAAACAATTACTCGAAGCTCCCCACCTCCATCCCAGGCTCCTATGGCAGTGAAGCTCAGCCAGTCCCAGCAGAGAAGGCAGAGCCATGTGGGTGCCAGAAGCAGCCCCCCCCCACTCGTGAAAATGAGAAGACACATAAACAAGCCTCAAAAACAGACTTCCAGATCGTCTACAGCAACCCCAAAGGGAAATGAGATGGAACAATCTGATACTCAACAACCTGCACTCTCTGAACTGGCAACAAAAGAGGATCTGGGAAAAATGAAATCAGAAATAATTACTCAGATAACAGCAAAGATTTTGCTCATGGGGCAAGACATGATTAATAAATGTAGAGAGGACACAGATAAAAAAATAGAGGATCTGAGGAACATGATGGAATCCCAACATAGGAAACAAATGGAATCCATGAAACAGACACAAACAGATTTCTAAGAGATTAAAAACTCCATCAAAAGTCTACACAGCAGAATGAACCAATGTGAGCATAGAATTTCACATATAGAAGATAAGATTGCAATTAGTAACCAGGAAAAGAAAAATTGCTTTAAAATTGTAAGGGAACACGAGAAATCAATCCAGCAGCTGCTAGACGATGCAAAGAAGAATAACATAAGACTGATTGGAGTCAATGAAGAAAGAGGAGAGAGTGCAGATGACATAAAAAAAAATCTTCACAGGAATGATGGCTGAAAACTTCCCAAGGAGGGGGAAAGAACTTGACATACAGATAAGTGAGGCATATAGGACTCCCGCTAGCCTTAATCAAAAAAAATCTACACATAGGCATATAATAGCTAGGATTCCAGAAATCCCACAGAAGAATAAAATTCTACAAGCAGTGAGAGAAAAGAGACAAGTCACATACAAAGGAAAGCCCATCAGAATCACAACAGACTTCTCAATGCAAACCCTCAAGGCAAGAAGAGCTTGGAGTGATCTATTTCAAGCCCTAAAGGAAAACAGCCTCCAACCCAGATTGATGTACCCTGCAAAAATATCTTTCAAAATGGATGGAGAAATAAGATACTTTCATGACAAAGAGCACCTCAGGTACGTCATGAATACTAAACCGGTACTCCAAAAATTTTTAGACAATATCCTAGGAAAAGACAATGAGGATCACAACCCCAGGAAACCCAGCAGAATGAATCCATTGGGTGTGACAAATTAAACGCAAAGGGGGAGAATCAAACAAAAAAGAAAAAGTCATGACAAGGCTTTTAAAACTTTTGACTTCATCTCCCTAGTGAGTGTATAATTCATTCTTATTATTGTACTGATTAGTATTTTTCTGATTCTAGAGTTGCACACCATTCCCTGTGCTATACTGGCTATTTATCATCTTCTTATGTCTACATTTTAATTGGGTTGTCTATTAGTGAGCTCTAAGAATTCTTTATATATTCTGGTCATAGGTTATATGCCTTATAAATATGGTCTGTTTAAGGACTGCTTTTCATTTTAAAGATGTCATTTAAAGTTCTAAATTTTGATGGAATCTCATTTATCACATTTTTTCTTTTATACATCATATTTTTTGTAACCTAGGTAGTTCTTGCCTACCCTGAATTCATAAATATTTTCCCTTATAATTTCTTCTTAAAGTTTTATACTTTTAGGCTTTCTTATTTAGGTTCATAGGTCCCTTCAAGTTATTTTCATGTATGGAAAAAAAGGATTGAGGTTAATTTTTTATATACAGATACCAGGTGTTCTAGTGCCATTTGCTGAAGACACTGTCTCTTCCTCGGCTCTTGAATTGAGTTTATATTCTATAAAATGCTAATGTTAAATAATCTTTCAAAACTCAGTGGACCATATATGTATGGTTCTATTTTTAGATTCTCTATATTATTCCAATGATCTATATGTCTTTCCTTACACCAAAACTGCCCTGATTACTGTAGCTTTAGAAGAAGTCTTAAAATTGGGTGCTAAACGTCTTCCAACACTGTTTTTGTTTTTGTTTTTGTTTTTGGCTTTTCTGGGTCCTTTGTACTCCTACATAACTTTTACATTTCAATATCCAGTTCTTCATTTATAGCAAGTATACACAGATCTGAATTTTTATATATACCTTGTGTTTTCTAATCCTGCTACATTCAAGTACAAGTTCTAGGGGCTCCTAGAGATTTCTTAGTATTTTCTCTGTAGATGATCATTTCATCTACATATAAAGATTTTGCTTCTGTCATCCCAATCCTATCCTGGCTGTGTCATTTTATTGCCAGACTATTTTGATGGGGACTAGGTGTCAAAGTTTAATGGACAGATAAAGAGTAAGCATATCTGCCCTTGTTCCCCACCTTAAGGAGAAAGCATTGTATCTTCTCCATTCATACAAGGCGTTGTCGTTGGAAGTATGGAGTATATGTCTTTAATATGTTGAGAAGTTTCTGTTCTACTTCTAGTCTCCTGATAGCTTTTACCATGAACAGCCATAGAATTTGGTCCAATGCTTTTTCTCCAACTAGTGACAGAATCATATATCTTTTTCCTTTCCTCTGTTAAAATGATGACTTTTGGGGGTGGATCTTCCAATGCTGAACCAAGACTGCCATCCCTATAACAAAACCACTTTCTACGTCCTGCCAGATCTGACTTCTAATAGTTTGTTTTGTTAAGCAAATTTCTATCTATGTTCATACTTTTTTCTTCTATTATCTTTATCCAGTTTTAGGATTAGCACAATATTGAGTTCCTAAAATGAGGGGAGAAGTGTTCCTTCTTTTTTCTGCTTTAATTGTTTGATATAATTTATCAGTTAAAATGATTATGAGCCTGCTGTTGTCATATAGGTAGGTTTTCAAGCTAGGAATATACTTTCTTTACTAGGTGCTATTCAAATTTTATATTTCCTCCAGAGTTAGTTTCATTAATTTGTCTTCTAAGTTACTTCTTAGAAGTTGTCAAATTTATTTCAAAAAAGATTTTTGTAATATGCTTTCTATATCCTTTTAAATTCTGTAAAATCTGTGGTAGTGTCTCCTAGATCTTAATATTATAATTTAAAAAATATATAACTGATATTGTGTAACAGGAAGAAAAGGTCTAAAAGAGCAGGGAAATTGGGAGGGGTAGGGGAAGAGAAAAAAGGGAAAGGAAAAAATATGAGAAGAGGAAAAAAATGGAAACAAGTTCTTTGCAAATAGGGAAGGTTGGAGTGGGTGAAGGGAGGGCAAGGGAAGGGGAAAAAAAAAAAAGAACCAAGAGACTCATGTAATGGTACAAGATCCCAATGATGAATGTAACTATATTGTATGCCTAAAATGTACCAATAAAGTTAATGGGGGGGGAAGAAACAATTACTCCATGCACCCTCAATATTGCATTGGAAACTTAAATTTTATTAAAGCTGCTGTTTTCTGAGCTCTCATCCACATTAGGACATTTGTTTGTACTACCAAGAGGTTATGAGATTCCTACATTGTGGCTGAGCTTTTATTCAAGCCATTACAAGGTGAGCTCATGTTCTTTTACATCCAGCCAATCTGTTACTATGTAAATCCTTTACTCTCCTCTTCTCTTACAAATCCCTCATCCTTGTTTTATGATTTGTTTGTTTTTCAGAACCTCAGGCTAGAGAAATTTGAAACAACATCCAATGCATAATCCAGGATATTATTCTCCTTTACAAATTCTGAAATGGCTGTATGTGATGATATTAAACATGCTTTATCTCTAGGGAGGCCATACATCCTAATTTGCTTAGGATGGTACCACTTCATGGGCTTTGAAAGTTGCCTTAGAATTTTGTGATAGCTTACCTGGAATTCCATTCCTCTTTCCATTTTTCCAATTATTTTTTCATTTGTAATGAGGTAAAACTAGTAGCAAGAAAATCTTGGAAATAAGCATGAGTAGGACTACTGAACTTCACTTTGTTTCCAGCTTTGCATACTCTCCTTTAGTAGGGGATAAGATGCATTTACCTAAAACAGACCCCTCATTTTAACTGCAGATTAAATCTGGAAGATAACTAGTGATTATCCTCTCTCTTTTTCTGACCTTTTCCAGGCCTTTTCAAGGTCAGCATACAGGGTGGCAAAATAAAGTATGATTCTCTACTAATTTCACGAGGTGAGATCCCATGTACAAAGTGCCAAAAAGCTTTTGAAGCATTTGGCAAATTGCAATTATTGAAAACTAAGCTTATGAACAAAAATACATTTCAATTTATCCTTGTAAAAGAAAATAATAAAACAATTTAAGCAAGGGGTCAAGTCGTACAGAAGGTTTAATTTTGAAATCTATTCCCTAATCGCTCTTTGGAATATCTTGACTTAGGAGAAGAAAATTTGATGGCGCCCTGGGGAGGAAAGCAAAAATCACTCACATACCAAATACAGCTCACTAAGTAGCAATAGATTCCTCTAAGGTATCATAATTCTGAGCAGAAAATTAAACTCAGTGCTATGATTTGGATATGCTTTGAGTGTGCCATCCAGAAACTCATGTACTGCAGGCTTGGTCCCCCTGTGGCAGGGGTGAGGCAGGGCCTAATGCAAAGTAGTCAGGTCACTAGAAGGGATTAATGGTGATCTTGTAGAGTGAGTTCCTTGCAATGAGTTCTATCAAGAGTGAGTTCCTAAAAGCAAACCCCCCACTGCCCGCCTGCCCTCCTCACACTTGACTGCAGCCCATGCCCGTGCAGCTGGTTTCCTTTCCACTACTCTGCTACATTGTGGCACAGCGTGGGGAGGGGGACATTTCTCACCAGAGGCCAAACAGATATGGTCACTCAATCTTAGACCTTCCGCCCCAAAATTGTGATCTAAACAAATTAGACAGTTCCAAGCATTTTTTTTACAAAAACAGAAAACAGCATAATATATCCAGGAAAACAGTTAACTAAGTAAATGATAGAATAGTGACACTTTAAGACAAATAATATTCTTAGAAATTTACCTCCTATGGATCTTCCTCTGGAGGGTACTGGAAGGTGTGCTTCACCAAAATGAAGGGAAAATTCCCCCAAATAGAAGAAGTCTAGGAGACAAGGAATCCCATATACAAGGGGCCAAAAGGATTCCTAGAATGAGAGCACAGGCAGACTGTGTGGCCTCAAGAGCAATCAGATTGAATGATGCTGGCAGCTTCAAAGGGAAAAAATAACAGCTGACTTGATTTGTTGTTTATATTGTAAGATATTCTTTTGAGAAACTTGAGACTTCTCCAAAGACTTAGCTGGTGAATTAAAAATTCTTTTTGAATAAGATATTTATTATTTTGAACAAAAATAAAAAGTTGAAAAAATTGCTACAACATGCTACATGACTGAGCTATAACCAATAATTATATAGTTATAATATTTAAAACCCTGATTATTTTGCCCTCCAATTGTGATATAACCATTTTGGGATTTTCCAGAAATGTGATGTGCTTGGGTGTGTGTGTGTGCGTGTGTCTAGGGGTTATAAGCTTACTAAATTAAATAGAAAAACAATAACTAGCATTTAAAATCAAGAAGCAAAAATAAATAGAGACAGAATATTTAGAAATATGGAGGTCAGTGCCAGAAAAAAATTGCTACAGTGGTTGAAAGTGGTTGTATTTGGAGGCATAAGTATGTGAGGAAGGAAAAAAGGAAGTAAGTGACTGCTCTTTTTTGATATTAACCTTGGAATACTCTTTAACTTTGATTTACAAATTAGCATACTTAGACCATATCCTCCCTGTAATCCCAACTGTTTAAAACTATTGGTAGAGAAGCCATCTTGTGTAGGTTTGGGAAGAGACATGAGTGAAGGATTTGATAACAAGGAATTTTGGACAGCTGTGAGGATGGGAGGAAAAAGGCAATAGGATCCACGGGTAACTTGGAGCATACCTTGCAGAGAACAGCACCAGAGAAGCCCTGATCATAATCCTGGGCTTGACACAATCCTCAGTTGTGCCTTTCATCATGACCAAAGACACAAGTTGAAATCTGTCATCACAGTCAAACTTGCAAGTGATCTGGAAGTGTGAACAAATAGTTTGGCAGGTTCCGGCAGTAGATATTTGTTCTAAGGTTGTCTGGTCAAATATTCTCCCTTTTGTGATGGTAAATTCTTCTGTGTAACTTTCTTTAGTGTCCAGGTCTAATAAATTGAAGGTCAAGTAATGGGTTAAAGAACTAGTTAATGTGATATGAATGTGTGCCTGCATCTCTAGCAAGGTTGTCATCCCTCTTACATTATTAGCTATGTTTTATTCATTTTAATTTTACCAATGATTCATCATTAACATTTAATTGCAGGTAATAAGAGAGAAAAGGCTCCAAAATGTTCAGGCAAAAATCATTCTGATTATTCTGCACCCTCATGCCTAGGAGACTCCATGCCATTCAATTTAATGAGCATTATCAAATGGGACAATGTGGGATTAAAAAAACATGAGAATAATTCATGGATTCACTCTCTGGGACTCACTCATAGCTGTAGAGAAAGACATATATAGAAATATCTGTATCCTATGAATACCTAGTTTGCAGGCTAGAAGAGTGCAGCTAAATGTCAGATGAAAGTCATTCTAGCTCAAGGCTCTGGATAAGATTTAAACTGGGCCTTGGAGAAAGGGCAAGATTGCTCTATGGAAGATGAGTTGCCTGGAAACCAAGTAAAGGGAACAGTGTGGGAAAAGACACAGAGACTATAGAAGACAAAAGAGAATAAGACACCACAGCATGTGCAAAGTACACTGAAGACACCAGGAATCTGACAGCGGAAACTTTCCTTTATTGAATTTTCAGTTTTCTGTTTATTGAATTTTTCTTTTGTATTGAAGTCCCTCAGCCTGAGAGAGTGAGATGATGTCCAAGGTAGAAATGAGATGATTGGTCTGGGGAAGTAGTGTGGAATTCAATTTTAGCTATGTCAATTTGCAGAACATGGTCACACTTTTAGTAAAAGTGAGGGGTACAGTGGAGGTTGGAGATAAGATAGTGCTACAGATAAACTGCAAGTGTGCAGGAGCTCACAGGAAGAGAGACTGCAGAGGAGAGAGAGCCAAAGAAAGATTCTGCTAATGGCCTGGAACCAAAAAATGGAGACGCAGAAGATGTAGAGATTAAGACAGTCATCTAGGTGCCCCGCAAGTGCAAGGACCTGAGTTCAATCCCCAGTACCAAAAAAAAAAAAGACAGTCATCTAGCAAAGTGAACAAATGAGTCATGGAAACCCACAACAGGGAGAGTTGGATTAACAACTGTTAAACAGCTGTTACAACTGTTACAAAACACTTCAGGAACACCCAGATGAAGACTGGAAAAGCCTATTTCATCTGGCAATAGCAAGGTCTGGGAATGTAGTTCAGTAGTAGAGGGTTTGCCTAGCATGTGAGGCCCAGTGTTTGACCCCAAGCACCACAAAAAAAAAGTCACTAGTAAATTTTGCAAGTAAACATGACTGGGGACAGGAGTAAGATATCAAAAAAAAAAAAAGAAGAAGAAGAAGAAGAAGAAGAAGAAGAAGAAGAAGAAGAAGAAGAAGAAGAAGAAGAAGAAGAAGAAGAAGAAGAAGAAGAAGAAGAAGAAGAAGAAGAAGAAGAAGAAGAAGAAAGCAGTGCAATTCTCTTGTTTAAGAAAAGATAAAGTTGATGGAAACTAGAGCAGATAATTATCCTTTTAGTAACTGGGTTAATTATAGTATGCCTGTGGGTTCAACAACACCTGTCAGCAAATAAATGAACAGACCCATCTTCCTATGGTGACATAAATGTTTCTGTTCAGTGTCTGTATCTTTCTTTATTGCATTCTCCTTGATTGTGCTTGACACTATTAATTTACTTTATAGAGAAAGAGACTACAATTTTGAGGATTAATCTCTTCCTCTTTTATGTATCACTGTTATTTGGCAATTTCATGTAGTTTAAAGCAATTACAAGGGTGTAAGGAACTATTTTATTAGCAATATAACCACATTCAGAACACTGGGGAATGGAGAGTTTGTGTCTTCTGGCCTTGTGATCTAGCCTCCTGTTTGACTGTGGCCTGCAGAGTGTGTCTGGTGAGTTTGAATGGCAGCAAGAAATCAAAAGAGTGTGTGGCTGGAGCAGAGTGAGCAAGACAGATGCCAGGTGTCGGGAGCAATACTACATAATTTTAGGGAAAAATCATTTGATTAGGCCTAGTTCTCCTGCCTATAGACCAGCTAAGGCATTTTGAGACATGATTCCAGTTTGGCCTCTGGTCACAACTGAGACTTCAAGGATCCAGTGATGCTGTGATGCTCCAGGGCAAGACCACACCTTCAAGAGACATCCTGGGAGGAACCAAATCTTCAACTGCATAGTTTCTCATTGGTCTAGGAATTCTGCCACTCCCCAGTCATCTGTTACATTTGTTTCTCCTGAGAGTACTGAATAAAAGGTGAGGCAAGCTCCAGGGCTTTTGTCTTTGCTCCCCAGAGCTGCACTGATGAGGCCCAAAGCTAAGCTTCTTCTCCAAGTCTCATTTTTTCTACCTTTCCTGTATAATAAGGTAATTCTCCATGTGCTGCCCTGGCTCACAGGAGCCTAGGACTTACTGCAGAGGTTCTAGTAATGTCCTCTTTCCCAGATCCCTACAGGCAGGAGAGGAGGTCACACAAGAAGGGAAGACTCTTTCAGAGAGTCCCACAGGCTGCCCCTAAGAACTTTGCCTTGTATTCTGAAATCACAAATTATCCAGTTTCTTAGCTGCATTTGTCTTTCTTATCACATACCTGTTAGTTTTATGAACGTTTTTAAAACATACTTTTATTATTTTTAAGTTATTATTAAATGTTTGCAATCTTCTTTGAAGTTGCATTTGTGGTTGCGCATACACCTAACACCAGAACTTGGGAGACTGAGGTAGGAGGATCACAAGTTCAGGCACAGTCCGGGCAACTTAGGGACTCAGTGAGATCCTACCTTAAGATAAAAACTAAAATGCAATGGGGATGTAGTTCAGTGCAAATGACCTGGGTTCAATCACCAGTACCTTAAAAAAATGGAGGGGCATAAAAAATTGGTTTTTGTTTTTTGGATTTTTTTTGTGGGGGTACATATTTGCAGTACATATGATTACATTCATTATGAGGAGTGTAGGTACATGTACATAACACATCTTAATTCTTATTTATCCTCTTTCTTCTCCTTCCCCTCCCTCCCCCTCCCTACATATCTTGGTTTCCTAGCCTTTTGGAAAGTTCTATCTCCCTGTTTCCTACTATCTAACTGGTTTTGCTCATTATTTATACTTCTGATATCTTATATAAGAGAAACCATGCAATATTTAGGTTTATGTGTCTGCTTCATTTTACTTCTGGTCTCAAGGTGCATCCATTTTTGTACAAATGAATCAAATTTTTCTTTGTGACAGAGTAGTATTCCACTGATAGTACATATCAACTTTTTCCCCTTTATTTTGCACTTCACTTTGTCTATATTAGGGTTCTCTCATATGAGAGACACCATAAAGTATTTAAGGTTGTGAATTTGATTTATTTCATGTAGCATTATGTTTTCAAGATACATCCATTTTCCTACAAATTATTCAAATTCGTCCTTCTTTATAGCAAAATAATATTCCATTGTGTATAAATACCACATTTTAAAAATCCATTTGTCTGTTGATGGACACATAGTCTGCTTCCAAGATTTGGCTATTATGAATCCTGCTACTATAAACATAGATATCCATGTATAACAGTAATAGGATGACTTTAACTCCTCAGAAAGATACCTAGAAGGGGAGTAGCTGGGTTGAATGAAATTTCTATTTTTAGTTTTTTGAAGATTCTCTGTACTATTTTCCATAAGGTTGTATGCTAGCTTACATTCCCACAAAAATGTAGGTTTCATTTTTCCATGCAGCCTTCACAGGATTTATTATTTCTTGATTTCTTGATGACAGCTACTCTTTCTGGAGTAACGTGTAATCTCAGTGATGTTTAAATTTGCATTTCTGTAATGGCCAGCAATATTGAACATTTCCTCATATATTTATGAGCCATTAATATTTCCTCTTTTATGAAATGTCTATTCATTTCAGTTGTTAGTTTTTTGATTGAGTCTTCTATTTTGGAGGATCTAATATTTTGAGTTCTTTATATATTCTAGAGATTAATCCTGTGTCTGAGGTGTAACTGCAAAAGAATTTTTCCAATTAAGTAGTTTTTTTCTTCACTCTATTGGCTGTTTCCTTGGCTCTGCAGAACTTTAAAATTTGATATGATCCAATTTGTTGATGTCATTTCTTAGGCAATTGGGTACAACTTCAAGAGTAACCTATCTTATCTTCCAGCAGGTTAAATGTTACTGTTTTGATATTTAGAAATTTGACTCATTTTTATTTTAGTTTGATGTGTGGTGAGAGATATGAGTCTTGATTCAGCCTTCTGCATGTAAATAACCAATTTTCCCAGCACCATTTGCTAAAGAAGCTATCTTTCCTCCAGCGTGTTTTGGGCCCTTTGTTAATGATCGGGTGGTTGAATGTGTCCTCTATTCTGTTGCATTGAAATACATGTCTGGTTATATGCCATTCCATGCAGTTTTTATCACTGTTGCTGTGTAATACACCGTAACTTAAAATCGGGAATTGAGATGCCACATGCTTTGCTCTTATTACCCAGAGTTGCTTTTGCTACTCTGAGTCTCTTCTGGTTCCATATAAATTTTAGGATGTTTTTGTATTTCTGTGAGGGATTCTATTGAAATTTTTTATTGGTATTTTTATTGAATTTGCATTAAATCTTTACATCAGCTTTGGAAGTATGACCATTTTGATAATATTGGTTCTACCTGTCTAGAAACGGGATATTCTTCCATGTTCTCATGTTCTTTCTGATCTCCTTTTCTTCAGAGTTCTGTAGTTTGGTTGTGGTGGTATTTCACTTCCATGGTTAGGTTAATTCCTAAGAATTTAATTTTTATGCTTTTATAAATGGTATGGTTTTCCTAATTTCTTTTTCATTGTGGCCATTATTAGTGTACAGAAATGGTATCAACTTTTCTGTGTTTCTTTTGTATCCTGCTATACTGATTAATTTGGTTATTGATTCTACAAGACATTTGGTGGAATTTTTTGAGTCTTCAATATAAAGGATCACTGTATCTCTAAATAGTGATAATTTGATTTCTTCCATTGCTTTTATTTCTCTTGGCTGATAATTCTTTTTTTTTTTTTTGTACCAGGGATACAACTCAGGACCTTGCACTTGAGAGGGTGGTGTGGTGCCACTGAGCTAAATCCCCGACTTTAGCTGATAATTATTGCTGATGTTTCAAGCAGTATGTTGCATAACAGAGGTGACTGTGAAAATCTCATCTTGTTCCTGATATTAAAGGGGGAGCTTCAAGCTTCTCCTCACTTAATACAATGTCAGTAGTGGGTTTGTCATAAATGGATTTCATATCCTTCACACTAAAATCAGGAACAAGACAAGGATGTCCACTATCACCACTCTTGTTCAATATAGTTCTGGAAACATTAGCCACAGCAATTAGACAAGAGAAAGAAATAAAAGGAATAAAGATAGGAAATGAAAAAGTCAAATTGTCATTATTTGCAGAGGACATGATACTCTATATACAAGACCCCAAGAACTCCACCACAAGTCTTCTAGACTTAATAACCAAATTCAGTCAAGTAGCTGGACACAAGGTCAACACACAAAAATCAATAGCTTTCCTCTACACAAATGACAGACTCACTGAGAGAGAAATAGGGCAAATAATTCCTTTCACAATAGCATCCAAAAAACTGAAATACCTAGGAATCATCCTAATGAAAGAAATCAAAGACCTCTTCTCTGAAAAGAGAGATTGAAGATGATATCAAAAAATGGACAGACATCCCCTGCTCCTCAGTAGGAAGGATTAATATAGTGAAAACGGCCATACTTCTAAAACTGCTATATAGATTTAATGCAATTCCAATTGAGTTCCCAGCAGCATACTTCATAGGCCTTGAGAAAACAATCCAAAAATTCATTTGGAACAAGAAGACACCCAGAATAGCAAAAGCAATTCTAGGTAACAGAGACATGGCAGGGGGTATCACAATCCCCAACCTGCAACTATACTACAAAGCTACTGTGATAAAAACAGCATGGTACTGGCAAAGAAACATGCTTGAGGACCAGTGGAACAGATTCAAAGATGCAGAAACAACGCCAGACACACTCAGCCATCTCATCTTCGATAAAGGAACCAAACACCCTCACTGGAGGAAAGAAAGCCTCTTTAATAAATGGTGCTGGAAAAATTGGGCTTCAAATAGCCAAAGATTAAAACTAGATCTGTATCTCTCACCATGCACTAAACTAAAATCAAAATGGATTAAAGATCTAAATATTAAAATAGAAACTCTGAACCAGTTGGAACAGAGGTTAGGTAGAACCCTTGAAGACATCGGTGTAGGAAAAGATTTTATGAACAAAACCTCAGTTGCCAATGAACTAGCACAAACAATCAACAAGTGGGATCTCTTCTTATTAAAAGGCTTCTGCACAGCAAGAGAAACCACCAGCAGTGTGAAGAGACAACCCACAATGTGGGAAAAAAATCTTCACCTGCTCTTCCTCAGATAAAGGTCTACTATCTCGAATCTATAAAGAACTTCAAAAGATCAGACCTCCCAAATTTAAAGACCCAATCCAAAAATGAGCATCTGAAATGAACAGACATTTCTCAGACAAAGAAGTAGAAATAGCAATTAAAAACATGAAAAAATGTTCAACATCCCTGGTCATTGAAGAGATGCAAATGAAAACAATGCTTAGATTCCACTTCACTCCAGAAAGAATGGCTGCTATCATAAAATCAACCAATAACAAATGCTGGCAGGGCTGTGGGGAAGGAGGAACCCTGCTCCACTGCTGGTGGGAGTGTAGACTGGTGAAACCACTGTGGAAATCAGTATGGAGATACCTCAAAGAACTAGGACTGGAAGTCCCATTTGACCCCGCTATTCCACTGCTGGGGATCTTCCCCAAAGAATTGAAAGAATCATACCACAGTGATATATGTGCACCCATGTTCATAGCAGCACAGTGTGTGATAGCTACAACTTGGAAATAGCCCAAATGCCCATCGACTGGAGACTGGATAAAGAAAATGTGGTTTTTTTATAAAATGGAGTACTACTCAGCCATAAAAAATGAGAAATTGGAGACATTTATAGCTAAGTGGATGCACCTTGAGGTGATACTCTTAAGTGAAATAAATAGGAGACACATGTATACATACTGAATAGTTTCTCTGGTGTGAGAAACTGAAGGTGTAAATAAGGACTAAAATGTATAATAGGTAATGTGAAATAGGAAGAAGAGGGGCAAAGGGGAAGGAAGTGGGAGGGCTACTGGAAAGGATAGAAGGGAATGGGATTAATATGAGAAAATGGAAAAATAGGAACAAAATCTTTGTAAATAGGGAGGAATGGAGGGGTTGAAGGGAGGGCTGGGCAAGGGTGAAAAGTAAGAACCAAGAGAGACTATGTAAAGGTACAAATTTCCAATGATGAATGTCATTATATTGTATACCTAAAATGTACCAATGATTAGAATGAATAACCGATAATGTAAAATAGGGAGAAAAGGTCCAAAGGGGTAGGGGTAGTGGGAGGGGCAGGGGAAAGGAAAGAAGGGAAAGGAAAAATGAAGAGAAATGGAAAAAATGGAAATAAAGTCTTTGTAAATAGAGAAGGGTGGAGGGCGTGAAGGGAGGGCTAGGAATGGGGAAAAAAATAAGAACCAAGATGTATTATGTAAAGGTACAATTCCCAATGAGAAATGTAATTGTGTTGTATACCTACAACGTACCAATAAAAGAATTTAATAAAAAAATAAAAAGAAATAAATAAATACATGGATTTCATGAGATTGAGGTAAGGCCCTTCTACACACATTTTCTTTGGGTTTTTTTTAATCATGAAAGGATGTTGAATTTTGTCAAAAGCTTTTTCTGCATTTATTTGTATGATCATGTGATTTTTGTCCTTGCTTCTGTTTATGTGGTGTATTACATTTATTAATTTGTACCTGTTGAACTATCCTTGCATCTCTGGAATGAAACCTAGTTGATCATGTTCTGAGATCATTTTAATTGTTTGTTGCATTTTATTTGCCATTTCTTATTGAGGATTTTTGTGTCTATGTTCATTAAGGAGATTGGCCTTTAGTTTTCTTTTTTAGTTGGATCCTTTTCTGGTTTTGTAGTTAGAATGATGGTGGCTTCCAGGAATGAACTTGGAAGCATTCTTTCCCTTTCAATTTCATTTAGAAGCATGAGGAGCATTAGTAGCATAATCTCCCTGAAAGTCTTTTAGAATTCAGAAGGGAACCCATCAGGTTCTGGGCTTTGATTAGTTGGTAGGTACTTTTATTTCTGCCTCAATCTCATTATTGGATTGCTCGGCACTTTTATGTCTTCTTTGTTCAATTTTGTTAATTCTTAGGCATCTAGGAATGTATTTCTTCAAAATTATCCAATTTATTAAACTATAATTTTTTGTAACATTTACTAATGATCTTCTAAATTTTGGTAGTGTCCATTCTCATTTCTTATTGCATTGATGTGAATTTTTTTCTCTCCTTTTGGTAAGTTTTGCCAGCGGTTTATCTATTTTATTTATTCTTTCAAAGAACCAGCTCTTCAATGCATTAATTCTTTGTGTTGTTCCTTTTTTTGTTTTGGTTTGGTTTTTTTGGCATTTGGTTTGTCCCAATTTTGTGTATTTCCAATCTGATATTTGTGATTTCCCTCCTTAAACTAGGTTTGAGTTTGGACTGTTGTTTTTCAAGTATTCTGAGGTTCATCATTAAGTTATTTACTTAAGCTAGCACTTTTCTTTTTAAATATGATCACTGATTGAAATAAAATTCCCTTTTAGGACTCCTTTCATTGTGTCCTATAGGCTCCAGTGAGTTCTACTGGCATTGCGGTTTGATTCTAGGAATTCTTTAATATTTCCTTTTTTTTTCTTCTGTGAGCAATTGAGTTTTTAGGAGTGTGTTATTAAGTTTCCAGGTGTTAGTATGTTTTCCATATTTTCTTTTGTGATTGATATTTAGATTCAGTGCACAATGACTGTTAGTGTACTTGGGGAAATTTCACATATTTCTGTATTTATTTAAGCAGGATTTATGAGCTAGTACGTGGTCTATTTTGGAGAAAGTTTCGTGTGCTGCTGAGAAGACTTTATTCTGCTGCAGTAGGATAAAATACTCTGAAGATATCTATGAAACCCATTTGTTTGAAGGTACAGTTCAGCTCTGATTTATCTTTGTTGATTTTTATTTACTTGATCAGTCTCTTTGTGAAAGTGGGATACTGAGGTCACCCACTCTGATTGTGTTGGAGTTTATTTACTCTTTTATGTCCAGCTGGGTTTGTTTTATGAAGTTAAGTACACCAGTATTTGGTGCATATATATTTACACTTTTTATCTGCTGAGTTGTTCCCTTAATATTCAGTGAACTTTTTGCCTCCTCTGATCAATTTTAGCTTGAAGTTTACGTTATCTAGAATAAGATTGCTACCTCTACATGCTTTTGGGTTCCTGGTGCATGGAAGATCATTTTCCAGCCTTTGATTTTAGTCCATGGATTTATTTTTGAATCAGATGAGATTCTTGAATGCAACAGACTATTGCATTCTTTTTTTCATCTGGTCTTCAATCTGTGTATTTTTATTGGGGAGTGAAGCCCATTTACATTGGAAGTTATTACTCAAAAGTACTGATTTATTGTATCACTGTATACTATTGTGTTGATTGCTCCTTTATTTTTCTCATTGTTTTTAATGACTTGCTTAATGTTATTCAAACTATCTGAAGTTTTGGCTTTGTTGTCTCTGAGTAGGATATTCTTGAGTGTTGTTTGGAGGGCTATTTCATGTTCATGCGTATTTTAAGGTGTTCTTTGTTATAGAATGTCTTTATTTATTCATCCTTCTCAAAAGACAGTTTTGGAGGATATAATATCATGAGTTGAAAGTTGTTTGCCTTTAAATCTGGAAATACTTCACACCAATGACTTCTGGCCTTTAAAGATTGTGTTAAGCCCCCAGTGCCAAGGAGCATAGCTGCCTGCAGGGCTGAGGATAAGCCTTCCAGGACCCTGCACCACTGGCCCCAGTGCCAAGGAGCAGTGCTTCCCCCAGCACCAAGGAGGTGATCCCCAAGGATGCCAGCAGCATGCACCCCTTCCCTCCCATTGAAATGAGAAGACATGTAAACAAGTCTCAAAACCAGACTTCCAGATCACCTAAAACATCCTCAAAGGGCAATGAGGTGGAACAATCTCATTCTCAACAACCTGGACTCCTGAAGTGGCAACAAAAGAGGATCTGGCAAAAAAGGAATCAAAAATAATTTCTCAGATAACAACAGAGATTGTACCCATAGTGAAAGACATAATTAATAAATCTAGAGAGAACACAGACAAAAAAATAGAGGAGCTGAGGAACACAATGGAATCCCAACATAGGAAACAAATGGAATCCATAAAGCAGATGGAAACAGATTTCCAGGAGATTAAAAACTCCACTGAAAGTTTATGCAACAGAATGAGCCAATGTGAGGACAGAATTTCAGATACAGAAGATAGGATTGGAAATAGTGACCAGGAAAAATTTCTTAAAAATAGTAAGGGACCACGGGAAATCAATCCAGCAGCTGCTACATGATGCAAAGAAGATTAACATGAGACTGATCAGAGTCAATGAAGAAACAGGAGAGAGGGTGGACAACATGAGAAAACTGTTCACAGAAGTGATGGGAGAAAACTTCCCAAGCAGGAGAAAAGAACTTGACATACAGATAAGTGAGGCATATAGGGCTCCAACTAGCCTTGATCAAAAAAAAAAATCTACACATAAGCATATAGTTAAGCATATAGTTAAGATTCCAGAAACTCAACAGAAGAACAAAATTCTACAAGCAGTTAGAGAAAAGAAACAAATCATGTGAAACAGAAAGCCCATCAGAATCACAGCAGAATTCTCAACACAAACCAACAAGGCAAGAAGAATGTGGAGTGACATACTTCAAGCCTTAATGGAAAACAACCTCCAATCCAAGTTGATGTACTTTGCAAAACTATCTTTCAAAATTGATGGAGAAATAAGAAACTTTCATGACAAAGAGCACCTGAGGACCTTCATGAATACAAAACCAGCACTCCAGAAAATTTTAAACAATATCCTAGGAAAAGACAATGAGGATCACAACCCCAGGAAGCTCTGCAGAATAAATCCATCAGACATCACAAGAAATTAAATGCAAAGGGGGAGACTCCAACAAAAAGAAAAAGTCATGACAAAGATAAGTCAGTATGAGTCAGTTATGGCCATCAATGTTGATGGTCTCAATTCACCAATCAAAAGAAATAGAATGGCAGAATGGGTCAAGAAGCAAGATCCAACAATATTCTGCATACAAGAAACACACTTAATTCAAAAGGAAACTCATAGACTGAAAGTTAAAGGGTGGAAAACAATACTCCATGTGACAAGAACCTGAAAAATAGCAGGAGTAGCTATCCTCTTTGCAGATCAAGTGGATTTCAAAGCAACACTTATTAAGAGAGACAAAGAAGGACACTACATCCCTATAAAGGGAACCATCCAACAGGAAGAAATGACAATCATAAACACATATGCAACAAACACTAGTGCCCCTAACTATATAAAACAAATACTAATGGACATGAAAAATCAAATAAGCATTAATAAAATAGTAGTGGGGGACCACAATACCCCACTGTCACAAATAGATAGATCAACTAGACAAAAAAATAAGCAATGAAATGCTAGAACCCAATAAAACTCTTGAACAAATGAACTTAACAGATGTTTACAGAGGGTACCACCCAAAAAATCTGAATACACATTCTTTTCAGCTGCACATGGGTCCTTCTCCAAAATAGACCACATATTCACTCATAGATCATGTTTAAGAAAGGACAAAGGAATTGAAGTTACCCCCTCTATATTATCAGACCATAGTATGATGAAACTGGATATCAATAGAAAAAGAAACTGGAAGAATTTAATTAACATATGGAAACTGAACAACACACTTCTGAATAAGCAGTGGGTCACAGAGGAAATTGAAAACAATTGCCATTGTCATTTAATTCCTTGAATTAAATGGAGCCAATCTCACTAATGAACATAGATGCAAAAATACTTAATAAGATATTGGCAAATAGAATGCAGAAGATCATCGAGAAGATCATACACCCTGACAAAGGGGGATTCATCCAAAGGATGGTTCAACATACACAAATCAATAAATGTAATACACTATATCAATAGAGCCAAAGATAAAAATCATATGATCATCTCAGTAGATGCAGAAAAAGCATTAGACAAAATCCAACATGCATTTATGATAAAAACTGTACAAAAAATGGAATAGATGGTCTCTATATCAACCTAATAAAAGCCATGTATGAAAAACCAACAGGCAATATCATACTAAATGGTCAAAAACTGAAATCCTTCACACTAAAATCAGGAACAAGACAAACATGTCCACTGTCATCACTCTTGTTCAATATAGTTTTGGAAAAAGTCATGGAAATTAGAAAGGAGAAAGAAATAAAAGGAATAAAAATAGAAAATGAAGAATTCAAATTGTCATTATTTTCAGATGACATGGTATTCTATATAGAAGACCCCAAGAATGTCACCAAAAGTATTCTAGACTTAATAACCAAATTCAGTAGTATAAAAATCAATAGCTTTTCTGTACACAAAAAAGAGACTCACTGAGAGAGAAATAGGGCAATCAATTCCTTTCACAATAGCATCCAAAAAATTGAAATACCTAGGAATCAACCTAACAAAAGCAATCAAAGACCTCTTTTCTGAAAACTAGAGCACTTTGAAAAAAGATATTGAAGAGGATATCAGAAAATGGAAAGACCTCCCTTAGTCCTGGGTAGGAAGAATTAACATAGTGAAAATGGACACATTTACAAACTACTATATAGATTCAATGCAACCCCAATTGAAATTCCTGCAGCATACTTCAAAGACCTGGAGACAAAAATCCAAAAATTCATTTGAATGAGGAGAGACCTAGAATAGCCAAAGCAATACTAGGCAATTAAGACAAGGTAGGGGGTATCAAAATCCCTAATTTGAAACTATACTACAAAGCTACTGTAATAAAAACAGCATGGTACTGGTGAAGAAACAGACCTGAGGATCAGTGGAACACATTGGAAGATGCAGAAACAACTCCGGACACACTCAGCCACCTCATCTTTGACAAAGGAGCCAAACACCCTCACTGGAGGAAAGATAGAATTTTTAATAAATGGTTCTGGAATAATTGGGTTTCAACTTGTCTAGGATCAAAACTAGACCTATATCTCTCACCATGCACTAAACTAAAATTGAAATGGATTAAAGATCTAAATATTAAAACAGAAACCCTGAACCAACTGGAACAGAAGTTAGATAGAACTCTTGAAGACATTGGTGTATGAAAGGATTTTAAGAACCAAACCTCAGTTTCCCAAGAACTAGCACAAAGAATCAACAAATGGGATCTCTTCTTATTGAAAAGCTTCTGCACAGCAAGAGAAACCACCAATAGAGTGAGACAACCCACAATGTGGAAAAAAATTTTCACCTGCTGTTCCTCAGACAAAGGTCTGCTATCTAGAATATATAAAGAACTTAAAAACATCAGACCTCCCAAATTTAAAGACCCATTTCAAATATGGGCATCTGAAATAAACAGACATTTCTCAGACAAAGAACTAGAAATAGAAAATAAATATATGAAAAAATGTTCATCACTGGTCGTTCGAGAGATACAAATGAAAACAATGCTGAGATTACACCTCACTCCAGAAAGAATGGCTGCTATCATGAAATCAGCCAATAACAAATGCTGGAGGGGCTGTGGGGAAAGAGGAACCCTGCTCCACTGCTGGTGGGAGTGTAGACTGGTGCAAGCACTGTGGAAATCAGTATGGAGATACCTCAAATAACTAGGCCTGGAAGTCCCATGTGACCCAGCTATTCCCCTGCTTTGTATTTTCCCTAAAGAATTTAAAGAATCATACCACAGTGATATATGTGCACCCATGTTCATAGCAGCACAATTTGTAAGAACTAAAACTTGGAAGTAGCCCAATTGCCCATGAACTGAAGACTGGATAAAGAAAATGTGTGGTTTTTTAATGAAATGGAGTACTACTCAGCCATAAAAAATGAAAAATTAGACACATTTATAACTAAATGGATGTACATTGAGATGATACTCTTAAGTGAAATAAATAGAATATACATATGTAAATACTGAGTAGTTTCTCTAGTGTGAGAAACTGAAAGTGTAAATAAGGACTAAAAGGTATAGTAGATAATGTGAAATAGGAAGCAAAGGGGCAAAGGGGAAGGGGAAGGGGAAGTGGGAGGGGTAGGGAAAGGAAAGAAGGGAATGGAATTAATATGAGAAAATGAAAAAATGGAAACAAAGTCTTTGTAAATAGGGAGGGATCAAGGGATTGAAGGGAGTGTGGGGAAAAGAGATTATGTAAAAGTGCAAATTTCCAATGATGAATGTCATTAGATTGTATACCTAATATGTATCAATAAAATTAATTTTATAAAAGAAACAAAGGCTAATTTTGCCTTTGATGTCTAAACTATCATGTTTGAGCTAAAATTTATTTTTTCAATATTTATTTTCAAATTTAATTTTTATTTTTAATATTGATAATTTAAAGATATTTCAATTGCAAATTTTATTAGTGATAGTATGTAAATATTTGATTGTTGATAAATTTAGAAAACCCTCTCTCTAGTTTCTTTCATAAATATGCTGTAAGATTTCAAAACCGCTCAAGTTTTCTTGTGCAATGACTAATCTGTAATTCTCTTTCAATTGTTCATGATCATTAACAAATGTGCCAATACAGTCATATATTAGGTCTGTCAAAAAAAAAAAGAAAGAAAGACTGATTTTTAAAAGTGGTCACTATAAAGAGAAAGGAAATAAGAATGGGGAGCAAAGATAGGACAAGATAATAGGAAAAATGGAAACAAAGCTTTTGTAAATAAGGAGGGGAAGAGGGGTTGAAGAGAGGGAAAGGGAATGGGAATAAAAAGAAGCAAGACATATATGTACAGGTATAAATTTCCTATGATGAATATTATTATGTATATTCAAAATGTACCAAAAAATAAATTTTAAAATTGGTCACCATAAAGTTTGTGTTAAGAAGTCTGCTATAATCCTGATGATCTTACTTTAATAAGTGACTTTTTGCTTTTCTCTGACAACTTTTAAGATTCTGTCTTTTTGTGGTCCATCTTCAATTTTGCTTGTGATATGTTCTGGAGAACTTCTTTTTTAAATCCTTATTAATTGGTGTTATATAAGCTCTCTTACCTGTATGTTGAAATCTTTCTTCACACTTGGAAAGGTTTCTATTATGATTTGTAAACAGATTTTTTATTCCATATGTGCTGTCTCCTAATTTTTCTGTAACTCCAATTAGCCTTAGGTTAGTCTTAGCATCACCTAGTACTTTTTGGATGAATTTTTCTTGTTCTTTTATCATGTTTAATATGATGAGTAATTCATCATGATTTTCCATTTTGTCCTCGATTTCAGAAACTCTGTTTCACATTGGTCATTTCTGCAGTTTGTGAATTCTATACAATTTTTTATCTCCAACATTTCTGTCTGGCATTCTTTCATGTAGTCTATATCTTTGGTGAATTTGTTATTTATGTTTTGAACTATTTTGGTCAGCTCTTCAAATATTTTGTCTCCTTAATATCTATCTATATTGGTCAGTTTGTATGTTAGTTCCCTCATTTGGGGGGGGGGGTCATGAGCTTTTTGAACTCATCAAATTTTTTTAGATGTTCCTTAATTATTTCATAAAGCTCTACTATGTGATGTTTGCTTTCCTCTCTGTTGGTGTTCCTTGCATCTGCTTTAGGAGAGTTGGAAGCCTTTTTATTGCTTTGTTTCTTCATGTTCCTTTGTGTATATTTTTTTATTTTTGTTGCTGTTGTTGCTCTGAGAGCTGAGGTCAAATAGAATGAGCAATGTTTGTTATAAATGAGGAAATTGCTTTAGTTATAAACTGTTTACTAGTGATGTGTTTGTTGCTTTATTTGTCCAGGGATATTGTTCATCCCTGTAACCTTTTCAAGTGAATTAGGTTGAACCCGTCACTACGTTGTAAGGAATTTCTATTGGTTATAACACTGTCAACAGAACTGAAAATGTGTCAGTCATAACCATTTAAACCTGTTTTGATGATTTTCCCTTTTTGCCAATGCTCTTTACATAACATATTGTACTTGGATGTGTGAGGTGTGGAGACATGGAGAGGAAGGTAAATAGAAGGGAGTATGTCAATGAGAAGAAAGGACAATAAGAGATATGTCAATAGGCAAACAGAAAATAGGAAATCAGAATCCATTGAAGTTATTATATACCTGCAATAAAGGTCTGGTTTAGGGGTATTTAGGAGACTGTGTAGTGTCAAGAAGATGGACGTATGTGGGTAGCAATGTATTTAGAGATTGAGGGGCACTGTGAGATGGCTGATACCTGTAAATGTTTTTGGTATTTTTGTTTGGTTCTTCTAAGCCAATTTTGTTAATGATTACACTGATATTGTTTTAAATGGTACTGTTTAATTCACAGCACTGGTTAATTCTCAGTCTCTAATTCACTTATATAGTCTCCTGTTATGTCTGTGCCATTAGACAGATGGAGAGGAGGAGAGGAAGGCAAGACAGTAAGGTGTAGGATAGAACTACAACTACGCCATGGAAAGAATTAAAGGATATGAGGAAAGACACTGAAAGAGGAAGCAGGTCAGACAGAAAACTCTTTTTTGTTGTTGTTAAATTCTTTTATTGGTACATTGTAGGTATACAACACAATTACATTTCTCATTGGGAATTGTACCTTTACATAATGCATCTTGGTTCTTATTTTTTCCCCATTCTTAGCTCTCCCTTCATGCCCTCCACCCTTCCCTATTTACAAAGACTTTATTTCCATTTTTTCCATTTCTCATTTGTCCTTTCCCTTCTTTCCTTTCCCCTGCCCCCCCACTACCCCTACCACTTTGCACCTTTTCTTCCTATTTGGCATTATCAATTATTCATTCTAATCATTGGTACATTTTAGGTATACAATATAATGACATTCATCATTGGAAATATTTGCACCTTTACATAATCTCTCTCAGATCTGATTTTTCACCCTTTCCCAACTCTCCCTTCAACCCCTCCATTCCTCCCTATTTACAAAGATTTTGTTCTTATTTTTCCATTTTCTCATATTACTCCCATTCTCTTTGCCCTAGCCCTCCCACTTCCTTCCCCTTTGCCCCTATTCTTCCTATTTCACATTACCTACTATACATTTTAGTCCTTATATACACTTTCAGTTTCTCACACCAGAGAAACTATTTGGTATTTATACATGTGTGTCCTATTTATTTCACTTAAGAGTATTGCCTCAATGTGCATCCACTTAGCTATAAATGTCTCTAATTTCTCATTTTTTTATGGCTGAGTAGTATGCCACTTTATAAAAAACCCACATTTTCTTTATCCAGTCTCCAGTTGATGGGCGTTTGGGCTGTTTCCAAGTTTTAACTATCACAAACTGTGCTGCTATGAACATGGCAGCACATATATCACTGTGGTATGATTCTTTTAATTCTTTGGGGACGATCACCAGCAGTGGAATAGTGAGGTCAAATGGACTTCCACTCCGAGTTCTTTGAGGTATCTCCATACTGATTTCCACAGTGGTTTCACCAGTCTACACTCCCACCAGCAGTGGAGCAGTGTTCCTCTTTCCCCACAGCCCTGCCAGCATTTGTCATTGGTCGACTTCATGATAGCAGCCATTCTTTCTGGAGTGAGGTGGAATCTAAGCATTGTTTTCATTTGCATTTCTCCAATGACCAGTGATATTGAACATTTTTTCATGTATTGATTGGCTGTTTCTACTTCTTTATCTGAGAAATGTCTGTTCATTTCAGATGCCCATTTTTGGATTGGGTCTTTAAATTTGGGAGGTCTGATCTTTTTAAGTTCTTTATGGATTCGAGATAGTAGACCTTTGTCTGAGGAAGAGCAGGTGAAGATTTTTTCCCACATTGTGGGTTGTGTCTTCAGACTGCTGGTGGTTTCTCTTGCTGTGCAGAAGCCTTTTAATAAGAAGAGATCCCACTTGTTGATTGTTTGTGCTAGTTCATGGGCAACTGAGGTTTTGTTCATAAAATCTTTTCCTACACCGATGTCTTCAAGGGTTCTACCTAACCTCTGTTCCAACTGGTTCAGAGTTTCTATTTTAATATTTAGATCTTTAATCCATTTTGATTTTAGTTTAGTGCATGGTGAGAGATACAGGTCTAGTTTTAATCTTTGGCAAGTTGAAACCCAATTTTTGCAGCACCATTTATTAAAGAGGCTTTCTTTCCTCCAGTCAGGGTGTTTGGCTCCTTTATGAAAGATGAGATGGCTGAGTGTGTCTGGCATTGTTTCTGCATCTTCTAATGTGTTCCACTGGTCCTCAGGTCTGTTTCTTTCAAAGTACCATGCTGTTTTTATCACAGTAGCTTTGTAGTAGAGGTGGAGGTTGGGGATTGTGATACCCCCTGCCATGTCTCTGTTACCTAGAATAGCTTTTGCTACTCTGGGTCTCTTCTTGTTCCAAATGAATTTTTGGATTGTTTTCTCAAGGTCCATGAAGTATGCTGCTGGGATCTCAATTGGAGTTGCATTAAATCTATACTGCAGTTTTGGAAGTATGGCCATTTTCACTATATTAGTCCTTCCTACTGAGGAGCAGGGGATGTCTGTCCATTTTCTGGTATCATCTTCAATCTCTCTTTTCAGAGTGCCATACTTTTCAGAGAAGAGGTCTTTGATCTCTTTCGTTAGGTTGATTCCTAGGTATTTCAGTTTTTTGGATGCTATTGTGAAAGGAATTATTTGCCCTATTTCTCTCTCAGTGAGTCTGTCATTCATGTAGAGGAAAGCTATTGATTTTTGTGTGTTGATCTTGTAACCAGCTACTTGACTGAATTTGGTTATTAAGTCTAGAATAAGACTTTTGGTGGAGTTCTTGGAGTCTTCTATATAGGGTATCATGTCATCTGCAAATAATGACAATTTGACTTCTTCATTTGCTATCTTTATTCCTTTTATTTCTTTCTCCTTTATAATTGTTGTGGCTAATGTTTCCAGAACTATACTGAACAAGAGTGGTAATAATGGACATCATTGTCTTGTTCCTGATTTTAGTGTGAAGGATTTCAGTTTTTGACCATTTAGTATGATATTGGCTGTTGGTTTTTTCATAGATGGCTTCTATACATTTGAGGTAGAGACCACCTGTTTGAATTTTTTGTAGGGTTTTTATCATAAATGCATGTTGGATTTTGTCAAATGCTTTTTCTGCATCTATGGAGATAATCATATGGTTTTTGTCCTTGGCTCTGTTGATATAGTGTAATACATTGATTGATTTTCACATATTGAACCATCCTTGCATCCCTGGGATGAATTCCACTTGGTCAGGGTGTATGATCTTCTTGATGATCTTCTGCATTCTGTTTGCCAGTATCTTATTAAGGATTTTTGCATCTATGTTCATTAGTGAGATTGGCCTATAGTTCTCCTTTTCAGTTGGGTCTTTCTCTGCTTTGGGGATCAAGGTGATGCTTGCTTCCAGGAATGAATTTGGGAGTATTGCTTCCCTTTCAATTTCATTGAAGAGTTTAAAGAGTAGTGGCAGCAGTTCCTCTCTAAATGTCTTGTAGAATTCAGCAGTGAAGCCATCAGGGCCCGGGCTTTTCTTAGGTGATAAGTTTTTAATTACATTTTCAATTTCATTGGTTGATACTGGGTTGTTCAGAATTTTTAGGTCTTCTTCATTCAACTTTGGTAATTCATATGTATCTAGGAATCTGTCCATTTCTTCTGTGTTGTCCATCTTATTGGCATAGAGGTTCTGGAAGCAGGTATTGATGATCCTCTGGATTTCTGCTGGGTCTGTTGTAATTTCACCCTTTTAATTCCTAATTGCATGGATTTGGGCCTTTTCTTTCCTTTTTCTGATAAGTTTGGCTAAGGGTTTGTCAATTTTGTTGATTCTTTTGAAGAATCAACTCTTGGCTTCATTGATTTTTTTGTATCATTCTCTTAGTCTCCATTGCATTAATTTCTCCTCTGATCTTCATAATTTCCTCCCTTGTATTAGCTCTGAGGCTGTCTTGCTCTTCTTTTTCTAAAAGTTTGAGGTGCAGTGTCAGACTAATTGGGCTCGTTCGGTTTTCCTAATGTGCGTATTCACTGCTATGAATTTCCCTTGTAAGACTGCTTTCATTGTGTCCCATAGATTCTGATATGTTGTATTGTCATTGTCATTTAATTGAAGGAACTTTCTGATTTCTTCTTTAATTTCCTCTGTGACCCATTGGTTATTCAGAAGTGTGTTGTTAATTTCCACGTGTTTATGAAATTTTTTGAGTTTCTTTTGCTATGGATCTCCAGTTACATCACACTTATACAGGGGATAACTTCAATTCCTTTGCACTGACTTAAACATGTTCTGTGTGTGAGTATGTAATCTATTTTGGAAAGTGACCCATGTGCAGCTGAGAAGAATGTGTATTCTGATTTTGTGGGGTGGAACACTCTGTAAACATCTGTTAAGTTCATTTGTTCAAGAATTTTATTGAGTCCTAGTATTTCATTACTTATTTTTTGTCTAGTTGATCCATTTGTGACAGTGGGGTGTTGAGTTCCCCCACTACAATTGTATTAGTGCATGTATGACTTTTCATGTCCATTAGTATTTGTTTTATAGAGTTGGGTGCACTAGTGTTTGGTGCATAGATATTTATGATTGTCATCTCTTCCTCTTGGATTCTTCCCTTTACAAGGATGTGGTGTCCTTCTTCATCTCTCTTAATCAGTGTTGGTTTGAAATCTACTTGATCTGCAAAGAGGATAGCTACTCCTGCTTTTTTTCAGGTTCCTGTCATATGGAGTATTGTTTTCCACCCTTTAACTTTCAGTCTATGAGTTTCCTTTTGAATTAAGTGTGTTTCTTGTATGCAGCATACTGTTGGATTTTGCTTCTTGACCCATTCTGCCAGTCTATTTCTTTTGATTGGTGAATTGAGACCATTAACGTTGATGGTTATAACTGAAATGTATTGACTTGTCATTGCCATGACTTTTTCTTTTTGTTGGGTTTTCCCCCTTTACAGTTAATTTCTTGTCATGCCAGATGGGTTCATTCTCCTTTACTTCCTGGGGTTGTGATCCTCAATGTCTGTTCCTAGGCTATTGTTTAAAATTCTTTGGAGTGCTGGTTTGGTATTCACGAAGTTCCTAAGGTGCTCCTTGTCATGAAAGTATCTTATTTCTCCATCCATTTTGAAAGGTAGTTTTGCAGGGTACATCAAGCTGGGTTTGAGGCTGTTTTCTTTTAGGGCTTGGAATATGTCACTCCAAGCTCTTCTTGCCTTGATGGTTTGTGTTGAGAAGTCTGCTGTGATTCTGATGGGCTTTCCTTTGTATGTGATTTGTTTCTTTTCTCTAACTGCTTGTAGAACTTTGTTCTTCTGTTGAGTTTCTGGAATCTTACCAATTATATGCCTATGTGTAGATTTTTTTTGATGAAGCCTATTTGGAGTCCTATATGCCTCACTTATCTGTATGTCAAGCTCTTTTCCCCTGCTTGGGAAGTTTTCTGCCATTATTTCCATGAAGAGATTTTTTTATGTCATCTGCACTGTCTCCTGTTTCTTCATTGTCTCCAGTCAGTCTTATGTTATTCTTCTTTGCATCATCTATCAGCTACTGGATAGATTTCTCATGTTCCCTTATACTTTTAAAGCAATTTTTCTTTTCCTGGTCACTAACTGCAATCTTATCTTCTATATCTGAAATCCTGTCCTCACATTGTCTCATTCTGCTGTGTAGACTTTCAGTGGAGTTTTTCATGTCCTGGAAATCTATTTGCATCTGTTTTATGGATTCCATTTGTTTCTTATGTTGCGATTCTATCGTGTTTCTCAGCTCCTCTCTAGATTTATTAATCATGTCTTTCACTAGGACCTCAATTTCTCCTGTTATCTGAGAAATTATTTCTGATTTCATTTTTTGCAGATCCCCTTTTGTTGCCAGTTCAGTGGGTCCAGGTAGTTGAGTATCGAGTGTTTCATCTCATTTCCCTTTGGAGTTGCTGTAGGTGATCTGGAAGTCTGGTTTTGACCCTTATTTATGTGTTTTCTCATTTCGACTGCGGCGGGGGACTGTTGGCGCCTGCACGGATTATGTCCTCTGAGCTGGGAGAGGTGGACCAGGAGCCAGGAGCAGTGGTAGGGATGGTGGCCCAAAAGCCCTTTCTTCTGGGCTGGGAGCAGCAGGAGGGATGGTGGCTGGAGAGCCCCTTCCTCTGGACCAGGAGCAGTGGGACAGCAGCTCAGAAGCCCCTACCTCTGGGCCAGGAGCGGCATTACTCAGTACCATGGTCTGGTGGTCCTGTGTCCTCTGCATCTTTGTAGTGTAGAACCAGGTGGCTGTACAGAGGAGGAGGGGGGTGTCCAGTGGATTGTTGCCGGGGCGCAGGCTGATTCAGCGTGCTCCACATGACTTGCAACCGCAGTAGGGTGTGAGCAGACCTGCCAGACAGAAAACTCTTGACACTTAAAGTACTGTAATCATCCAATACCAATAAAGGACAACCAAAAGAAAGAGGAGTAAAAAAATGAAAACAGAATAAAAATAAAAAGAGAAACGACAAAAAATCAACCAGAAAACCCCAACCTCAACAAATTGGCAAGGTTATTATAGCTACACTTGCCAAAATAAGCAAAGAAATAAGAGTAACAACCTCTGCACAGCTGTTACAGCAGTAACCCAGTTCCACACATTTCCCTCTCCACTGGTGTCTCTGTTTTCGATTAGCCACACAATTTCCTCCCGTGAAGTCAACTGCCTGTCTGAAGCCTTGGGGACTGGTGCTTCCTCCTAACTCTTGTCCAAGGTTAGGGCTCTGGGAGTGCCTCCTTGCAGACCTCTGTGGATTGAATTATCTTGGTCAATTGTGGAGTGCAAATATCATAATCTTCTCTGTGTCTTCCCTTCACTTTTTTTTTTGAGAGAGAGGGTCTCACTATTAGTTCAGGCTGGGCTTGAACTTGTATACAGCAGGCCTCAAATTTATGGCAATCCTCCTGCCTCAGCTACCTAAGTGCTAGGACTACAGGCATTTGCCATCACCCTTATTTTCCTTACATATTTTATGTCTAAAAGCCACTATCCCAGGCTCTGATCACCATTATGTTTCAGCTTCAACCACAGAAAACACAAGAAGGTGCTCTTTCTCTCTCCTTGCACCTAGGAGTAGTGCTGTTGCACATTGCTTTCTGATTTTTGTCACAGAACTGCATTTCATTTCCTTCTTCACTTTTCCACTAGCCATTACTGAGTGTGCTCTCTCTCCATGGGAGGCTGCCAATAATCACCGGTGGGGGCTGGGGATTTAGCTCAGTGGTTCCGCCTCCTGCCTTGCAAGCGCAAGATCTGAGTTGGATCCCTGGTACCAAAAAATCATCATCATCATCATCATCATCATCATGTGTGGAATGCTGAATGTTCCACATCCTGCATTCCCATTTTATGTGGGGGAAATAGGGAAATGATGAAGATTGATGATGAAGATGATGAAGATGATGATGATGATGATGATGATGATGACAACTGAGTTGGGAGAACCTTCTCTCTCCCTCAATGCCTCACAGCCTCCCCAACCCCCTAGTTCTGGGGACAGGAGTGATGGTGCATGGCAATGAAGTTTTAACCCATTCTGTTTTTGGTTTCTTTGGGTCCCTGAGTTGGAGTTGTTTAACTTCACTATGCCCAGTGAGAAGGATAGCTTGACTGTGAGCTTATTTAATAATCCAAACTGTTTCTGAACAGCCAACTTCCTCCTTCCCTCAGTCAGCTCAGCCCTTTCCCAAAATGGTGTAGGCCCCAGAACTAGGGTGGGGGTGGGGTACCGTGATCCAGGCATGAACCAATATTTGCCCTAAACACTGTATTTTAGTCCAACAGGGTTGTCTTACTATTGTTATTATTAATAACAATAAAATTGTCTTTGTTAGGGGGTCCTTCTCTCTCCCTCAGTGTCTTAACCCTCACCACCTCTGGGGACAGGAGCACTGGTATGTGGCTATAAAATTTTACCCCGTTCTATCTTTCTGTTTCTTTTAGCCTCTGGGTTGGAGTTATCTAATTTCACAGTGCCCAGTGAAGTGGATAGCTTGACTGTGGGTTTATTTAATAATTCAGACTGTCTCTAAGGAAATGCCTTGCTCTTTTTCTCAGCCCAACCCTTTCCCAAGATGGCATGGATGTTGGGATTGGAGTGGGGACAGGGTCCTGTGATCTAGGCATGAACTAGCTTCTCCTTTCCCACCCTCTAAATTCTGGATTTTAGTTCAAATAGATTGCCTTTTCTTTCATCCTCCTGTTTTCAGACTCTGTCTCTTTCACCCCTGCCTCAGAATAGCTGCTTTTCTTTAGCACTGAATTGGAGCTCCTCACCATACTCAGTGCCCTCTGGCTCCCCTTGTGTGACTTTCTCTAAATTTTTCCCTAAAAAACTGTTGACCTCTTCAATTGATTCTTTTTTTATAGCAAGAATCACACCAATTTCACTGAGCACCTATTCTCTCTACTAGCAGTGTTGTTGGAATATCTGGTAAGTGAAGAGTAAGTTGTGCTAAATGATGTTGTTCTTAATTAGTATATTCTTCGTAGTGAAGTTTTATATATTTTAGCTTGGATATTTCACAGATTGTCATTTTAGCTTCATTCCATAGTACCTGTTCTTTGACAAAGAAGCCCTTTTAAGCAACAATTCTGTGCCAAGCACATTATTTCAGTGGGTTTCCAGTGATTATTACTACTGTAATTGATTTCTGCTGCTGACCAGTTGCAGTTAGGTCAAACTTCAGAGTAAAGGGCACAGTTCCCTTGTACAGTATCCTCACTCTAGATGCCAGCCACATGTTAGAGGTCCTCAAGCCACTTTTGACCAACCAGTTACAAATTTAGAGTTTCCATTACCCACTCAGGTTTAATAATTTGTTGTAAGTGACTTACAGAACTCAAAAAAGAGCTGTACTTACATTATAGTTTTATTATAGTAGAGAGAGACAGAGGGGGGCGGATCAGAAATAGCCAAAATAAAAGACATGGAAGGCAAGATCTGGGAGCATCCCAAATGCAGAGTTCCTGTATCTCCTCCCTGCAGAGTGAAGATATAGTATCCTCTTGTTGGGTCAAGATATACCACCAATCAGGAAAGTCATCAAGTTCTAGGAATCCAAAGTTGTTATTGGTATTTCATAGTATGTGTATAATGACTTAAGTCATTGAGCTCATGACTGAAATCAATCTCCAGCCCCCTGGAGGTCACTGGAAGTCAGACTGATATTATATGGCTCAAAGCTCCAAGCCTCTGATCTCACAGTTTGTCTTTCTGATATTATCAGCCCCTACCCTGAAACTATATAGGGTCTACCAAGAGTTGCCTCCTTAGTATAGACTAAGGTGTAGTCAGAGAGGCCCATGGTATGTAACAAAGATACAAGGTATGATTGAAAAATAGCATGTGTATTTACATTTTTAGAATGTATTACAGTAAAAGATACATTGCTATTAATCTCCCTTAGAAAAACTCTCCCTCACTTCACACACTTATCCCAATATTCTTGCCACTTTCTGAAGCAGTTCTGGAAGTCATTTTTCTTAAGTGATTTGCCTGCCTTCATTTCCTGAACAGATTCAAATCATTTGCCTTTCATGGTCATTTTGACTTTGGTGAAGAGCCAGAAGTCACATGGTTCCATTAAACAAGGTGGATGAAGACAGACTGTGTTGTTTTTATAAGCCTGCCTTTCCATTGGATGTCACTCAGCAGCAACATTCACTGTATTTTTTTATCACACCTCTTAACAACAAGAAAGAGGACTTCCAGAACTGCTTCAGAAAATAGCAAGAACAATGGGATGTATTCAAAGCAAGAGGGAGTATATTGAGAGGAATTAGTGGCAATGTGTCTCTTACTGTCACAAACATTTTTATTTAATCATTAACCACATTTTAAATCATTCCTTGTATACTTATCTCTCATGAAATTCCAGGATTTAAAAGCTCCCTCCCAGGAACAGGGGACAAAGACCAGCCAGTTTCTTGATAGAATAATTATAACTCTTTGTGAAATAAAACCTTAGGAATGACTCCTTTAATTAAGAAAGCTAGATAAAAGCAGAAAGTCTGTGATTAAAGCCAGTGGTTACTGTTTTGTATCATTAAGTGAAAAATGAAACATCCCACCAAAAAAACAAATAAAATTGAACCATCAGAAATTAAAGTCTCCTCTGCTCCCATTCCTGCCTGCCAGGAGACATGTGGCCTCCCCGCACCAGCCAAAGGACATTCCATGAATCCAGATTCATGTGGCAGAGGCACCTGGGACCAGACAGCCATTGCTATGAGCTCAAGAAGATGGTGCAGTGGTGAGCAGCAGAGAGAGGGCCTCTCCATGGCTTGGTATTGTTGAAAATTGAAGCCCACTAGGAGAGCAAAGACAGAGCGGACTGTAGCAATTGATGAGTTGCTGGGACCTACACCTCCTACGAACCTGGACCTGCTACAGGGAAAGGGCAGCTCAAACCTGTAAAACAACTTTGTAGAGTTCTAACCTGCAAGAGGTCAAGGAGCTCAATTCTGTCCTCGCAGCCGGAAAGCAGCCTGAATCTCACCAGACTATACCTGCCTCACTGAAATTGAGGGACTCGGCTCTGCACACTGTTGCCCACATTGTATAGCAGCAATAACAGAAGAAGACCTTTTTTTAATTTTTCTTTTTCTTTTTATTCCTTTCTTCTTTACTCTTATTTCTCTTTACTTCTTCATTTCTCTCCTTTCTTATGCCTGTTTTTGTCCTATTCTATTATTTTATTGATTTTTCTTATTGTTAAAAGAGTGTGAATACAGTTTCTAGTTTTCTTGTTGCTGTTAGTTTGTTCTGTTCTTGCTTCTGTTCCTTTCTTTGCTCTTTTCCTCCTGTCTTCATCAGTTTCCAAAAGTTTGTGTGATCCTCCTGTGTCCTCTAGCTCTACTTATAAACTCATCTTCTATCTTTCTATCCTCCCTCAACTCATTCTATGTCTTCCTCCCACAGGGTAAAGGCACTATATTGAAGGGCTTACTAACTCAACATATTTCTGGTTGGTCCTTGATTTTGATATGCAACCACAAGTCTAGTTCATGCAGTTAAAGGTTTCAGGATAATAGCTACCACAATTTGTCATTTTCTAAGCTGTGTTTGATGCTGTTGTTGCTGCTGATTGCATTAGTTTGGCCAGGGTGACGTGATTGCTTTAGTCAGTTGTCTTTACTGGTATACCAAGACTGAGATTGCTTAAAGGCCATTACAGTCTCAAAATGCAAAGGCCAGCAAGCTATACCAGGAAGACAAGAAATAGCCATCACCTAAGGACTCTAAATGTTAGTGATAAAAATATTTGCAATAAGCAAATTACAAGTAGCAAATGAAACCAAAAGTTTCAACAATAACAAAAAATAGAAATGAGAAGGCACTTAAACAAGATGCAAACCCAGACAGACTTTCAGATCACCAAAGGAAAATCCAGGGGGTGATATGAAACAATCCAAAACTCAAACACCTGGACTTCCTGAACTGGCAATGAAAGAGGATCTAGAAAAAATGAAATCAGAAATAATTTCTCAGATAACAAGGATGGTCACCATACTGAATGACATGATTAATAACTCTAGAGAACGCACAGATAAAAGAATACAGAAGTTCAGGAACATGATGGAATCCCAAAATAGGAAACAAATAGAATCCATAAAACAGATTCAAATAGATATCCAGGAGATTAAAAACTCCATTGAAAGTATACACAGCAGAGTGTGCCAATGTGAGGATAGAATATCAGATATAAAAGACAGGATTGTGAATAGTGATGAGGAAAGGAAAGAATTCTTAAAAATAGCAAAGAACCATAAGAAATCAATCCAGCAGCTGCTAGATGATGCGAAGAATAATAACATAAGACTGATCAGAGTCAATGAAGAAACAGGAGATAGTGCAAATGATATTAAAAAAAATTGTTTGCCCTATTTCTCTCTCAGTGAGTCTGCTGTTCATGTAGAGGAAAGCTATTGATTTTTGTGTGTTGACCTCATATCCAGAGGAAAAGAAAGAAGGGAAAGGAAAAACTGTGGAAAAGGAAAAAATGGAAACAAAGTCTTTGTAAATAGGGATGGGTGAAGGTATTGAAGGGAAGACAGGGGAATGGGGAAAAAATAAGAACCAAGATATGTCATGTATAGATACAAATTCCCAACAACGAATGTCATCACATAGTATACATAAAATTTACTAGTAAACTTAATGAATTTTTAAAAAGAAATTAAAAAGTGAATGGCACCCATGTCCCTAAGCACTATTTGCAAGGTTTTTGTAGAAATCTTGTTGTATAAACAAATAAAAATAATAGTATTCTGTGCACTTAAAGGGATGGGAAAGCACTAAGGAATTAGAAAGCCTAGGAGAACAAAAGGACAGAAGTGGGAAAAGTATTTCTTGTATTTGGACTCAAAAAAAGCTTATAATTTTAAAATATCCTCTTTTTGAGCATGCAAATATATATCATGTCAGATAAATTTTATAATGTAAAGCTGTTACATACAGTGTAGTCACATCAGTATTTGTCCCCATACTTGTAGAATTGATAGGTTGGAATAAATTAATGCCATCAAGGGAGCATGGCAAGGCTGGCATGAACCCCATATTTGCCAGATAGCTCTTGATCCTCCAGTAGTCATGACCGTATTTTTAACATGGAATCATGACTTTAAGATTGTAACCAGCCAAGGTACTTGCAGGAGGCAGCACACAGGTAAAAACTCAAGATTTGAAAGAAGCATTTTAGAATATACCAAAAATGAGTCAGGGAAGTTGGTTAAGATTCCACAAGCATGTAGAGCCACAAAAGTAAGAAGAAAAAAAAAATACTATTGAGTATGCCAGCATGTAGTTTAGGATGATCAGAGTTCTTAACACATTCAAGGGAAAGTAACAGTTTAAAAGCATAGAAAAGGCAATAATTACATGAAGAATTTGAAAGTAATATGTGTCTGGTTAAGAAAATGGCAATCCCAATCACGTGTGTGTATATATATATATTAATTATATACACAAGGTAGAAAAGTGGTATTTTAGTCAATTCAGTCTTCTTTAACAAAGTGCCTAAATGGGCATTGTTCATGTCTCATGATTCTGCATGTTGGAAGTTCAAGATCAAGGTGCCAGCATGACTAGGGTCTGATTGTGCATTGTCATCTTCTGTGTTCTCATATGATGGAAGGAGTCCAATAGATTTCCTAAGGGCAAAAGATTTCCCATTTCTCTGCAGTCCATTTTATAAGAGCACAAATTATATTCATGAAGATCCTACTCTCGCAACCTACTTGCCTCCCAAAGCCTTCACTACTTTATTCCCATCACAGTGAGGGCTAGAATTTTAACATATGAATTTGGCAGACACAAGAAAATCCAAACATTCTATGCTTGGACCTCCAAACTTCATGTCCTTCTCACATGCAAAATTCATTCACCCATTCAACCCTAAAAGCGTGAACTTATTCCAACATCAGGGCTAAAATCTAAAGTCCAATATTTTTATCTAAGTATTAACCAAAGTCAGATATAAGTAAGAGTCAATGTACAATTTATCTTGATCCAAAATTCCTCACGAACTGTGAAACCAAATAAGTCATGTGTTTCCAAAACACAATGATAAAACAACTGTAGGACAGATGTTCTCATTCCAAAAAGGGGGAGAAAAAAAAAGAAGAAAGGAAGGGGCAACAAATCTGAAGCAAGTCCAAACCTAGCAAAGCAAACTGCATGAGTTCTTAAGGCTTAAGAATAATCCTCTTTGACAACATAATCTGCCCTCCAAGGTGGCTCCCATTTTCCAGCAGACTACTCCCCACATCAGGACTCAGTGGTGGCCCCACCCATGTCAGGGGAAGGGTCGATTCCTTTTGCTAAACAGCCCTGCCTGCCCTCAGGACAGCTTGGTGGGTATTTTTTACTCTTTGAAAGTGAAATGGAAGCAGCTTACTCTCTGGCAAATCAGGTTATCTTTTTCTTCCTTTTGCTACTCTGTATTATCCAATTTTTCTTCAGTGAAAATTTATTTTACATAATAAAAATTTTAATATTTATGAAATATTACAAGTGTCAATTAAGAGAATACCCAGTTAGAAGAAAGAATTCCTTTTATCTGTGAAAGAAAAGTAAATGAATTCCTTTCAGAAAAAAAAAACATCTTTTTGCTTTTTCCCCTGAAAAGTTGACAACTTTGTGTGAAATGCTGATTATCTAGTGAGGATTGATGACCATTTTGTGCCATGTTCAGCCATTTATTAAACTGCTCGCTCACTGATTTATTCAACCACAGATCCAACAGCAATTGAGAGATGACAGCTGAGGCTGAAAGGCAGGGTGGGGTGGGGGGGAGTGTCTTCCACCATTGCTGTTGGTTGATGGAGGCAGAACTGTCTCTGACAGGCTTGCATCAGGCCAGCATATTCCAGACATTGCTCCTCAGCTTGGCAAATGCCAAAGTGTGGGGTTTTTACTGTACTCAAAAGTGATGCAGTCCCGGAAGACTTCTACTTGCTTAATTTGACCCCAAACTGCAAGGGATGCAGACAGCTAATTGATTGATTTGTAACAAGAAGTCCAGCCAAGCAAAGTAGAACATTGCAGTCATTAGAACATTAGTATATGGTTTCCCTTTAGACATACTATATGGACAGCAAGTGAAAGGGTCAAAGAGTTTTAGAAAGCAAATTCTGACAGCTGTGCAGGATAAATTAGAGGACTGTCCATATGTCCCAGTTTGCCTGAGGTGACCCTTGTTGATGTCTGCTTTCTGAATGTTTGATGTTTAATAATACCCTAGTCTCACTCTCAAATGTGTCCTGGTTTGGTTGAAAAATTATATGTCAGCCTAATTGGAGAAGACAGTAATGAGACCTGGGGAATGAGCTGTTAGAAGCCATTGAATGATCTACTGCAGAAATGATGAGAGCCTAAACCTATGCTGCAGAAGTGGGATTAGAGAGAAAATAATTGAGATACAGCACAAAGTAGGTGATAGAACCAAGGATTGCTCTTCGCCAAAGGACTCCATTCTGACAAAAGGCAGAACCCTGAAGAGATGGTTACTTTGCATATAAGACTAGCCAATTCAGGAATTCAAAAGCACAAACCTTCTGGGATCAGGTGAGGTCTTTGCTGTGACTCCATTAAAACCCCACTTCTCCATCTGATGCGTCCTGATTCCTCCTCTTCCTCCAAGAGGTTGATTCCAAGAGCAATACCTGATTAACCTCCTGCCCACACATTTCTTCTTTGGAATCTACCTTCCTGGGAACCAGACCTACACCAGCTGTCATCACATTTATTACAGAACAAAACTGTAACATAATTTGATCTCCTTTCACTATAAAAATGAATTACTAAACATAAGTGCTTAGAAGAGTGACAGGTGACAGGAAATATTCAGCAAATGTTAGGAACAATAACCATAATGACTATATCATTTTCAGTGCTGGACTTAGCATCTGATTGCAAATTAGGTAAATCAGAGAAAACTAAACAATATAGGAGGAGTGATGGCCACATTTATTTTCCCCTTTGATTTTGAAAATGATTGAGATATAGCTGCATTAAAATGATCAAAGTGAAAATATTGATGAACTGTAACTCCAGCAAGTGCACTTGAATACTAAAAGATCCAGAATACTATGACCCACCCTCTCATCTTTGCAGTTTCAAGACCTGTCATAAATGTCCCATCAGAAATACAAGAGAAATGATTTACAAATCAATGCACTACTCTAAATAACTGCTACAAACTGCTCCACAAACTCAAACTGCACATGGTTGTAGTCACATCATTTTACTCTTCCCATTAATACTAAAGCCAATCTTCATTACTACCTCCAATACAACTTAACCCATATCCTTTTTTAAAAGCTGAAAATCTTATGAATGCACTTGAATTAGCCAAGATCTTGGAAATTTTAGACTAATAATCTAACATTCAGTCTGCTTATCCCACCTACCCCATCAAGATAAGATGGTGATGCTGCTTCTGCTTCACTCTTCCACAAGATCACTGATAGAGACAAATTCTAAATCAACCTGACAGGCATATCAAAGGATAATAGAAACACAACTCAATAAAAAAAAAAAGAAACACAACTCATGCAAAAAATAAGTAAATAAACATATAAAGCTTTGTTCAACTTACTAAAATGAGAAAGCTGGTTACAAAATCAATCAGGGTGGAGTCACGCGGAAGACACCGAATCAGCCCGCTGCAGACAGGCAGGTCTGCCCACACCCTGCTGAGGTCCCCAGTCGCGCCGAACGGTCGTGCAGAACACATGCCAAATCAGCCCACTGCAGACAGGCAGGTCTGTCCATGCCCTACCGAGGTCCTGAGTCATGCAGAAGACACCGAATCACCCCACTGCAGACAGGAAGCCACCTGATTCCACATTACCAAGGCGCTGAGGACACCAGACCACCAGACCAAGGTACTGAGTCCCACTGTTCCTGGCCCAGAGGTAGGGGCTTCTGAGCCGTCGTCCCACTGCTCCTGGTCCAGAGGAGGGGGTTTCCCGGTCACCACCCCTCCCGCTGCAACCAGCCCAGAGGAAAGGGCTTTTGGGCCACCTTCTGTCCTGCTGCTCCTGGCCCAGAGGAAGGGGCTTCTGAGCCGCCATCCCATTGCTCCTGGTCCAGAGGAAGGGGCATCCAGGCCACCATCCCTCCCGCTGCTCCCAGGCCACAGGAAAGGGCTTTTGGGTCACCATCCCTACCACTGCTCCTGGCCCCTGGCCCACCTCACCCAGCTCAGAGGAGGTAATCTGTGCAGGCTGTAACAGCCCACTGCCACAGTCGAAATGAGAAAACATGTAAATCAGTCTCAAAGCCAGACTTCCAGATCACCTACAGCAACCCCAAAGGGAAATGAGATGGAACCCTCTAATACTCAATCATCTGGACCCACTGAACTGGCAACAAAAGGGGATCTGGAAAAAATGAAATCAGAAATAATTTCTCAGATAACAGGAGAAATTGTGCCCTTAGTGCAAGACATGATTAATAAATCTAGAGAGGAGCACAGGAACATGATAGAATCCCAAAATAAGAAAAAAACGGAATCCATAAAACAGATGCAAATAGATTTCCAGGACATGAAAAACTCCACTGAAAGTCTACACAGCAGAATGAGCCAGTGTGAGGACAGAATTTCAGATATAGAAGATAAGATTGCAATTAGTGACCAGGAAAAGAAAAATTGCTTCAAAATTATAAGGGAACATGAGAAATCAATCCAGCAGCTGCTAGATGATGCAAAAAAGAATAACATAAGACCGATTGGGCTCAATGAAGAAACAGGAGAGAGTGCAGATGACATAAAAAATCTCTTCACAGAAATAATGGCAGAAAACTTCCCAAGCAGGAGAAAAGAGCTTGACATACAGATAAGTGAGGCATATAGGACTCCAAATAGTCTTGATCAAAAAAAATCTACAGATAGGCATATAATTGTCAAGATTCCAGAAACACAACAGAAGAACAAAGTTCTCCAAGCAGTCAGAGAAAAGAAACAAATCACATACAAAGGAAAGCCCATCAGAATCACAGCAGACTTCTCAACACAAACCATCAAGGCAAGAAGAGTTTGGAGTGACATATTCCAAGCCCTAAAAGAAAACAGAATCCAACCCAGATTGATGTACCCTGCAAAACTATCTTTCAAAATGGATGGAGAAATAAGATACTTTCATGACAAAGAGCACCTTAGGAACTTTGTGAATACCAAACCAGCACTCCAAAGAATTTTACACAATAGCCTAGGAACAGACATTGAGGATCACAACCCCAGGAAGCAAAGCAGAATGAACCCATCTGGCATGACAAGAAATTAAATGTAAAGGAGAAGAACCCAACAAAAAGAAAAAGTCATGGCAATGACAAGTCAATACGTTTCAGTTATAACCATCAACATTAATGGTCTCAATTCACCAATCAAAAGAAATAGACTGGCAGAATGGGTCAAGAAGCAAAATCCAACAATAGGCTGCATACAAGAAATACACTTAATTGAAAAGGAAACTCATAGACTGAAAGTAAAAGGGTGGAAAACAATACTGCATGTGACAGGAACCAGAAAAAAAGCAGGAGTAACTATCCTCTTTGCAGATCAAGTAGATTTCAAACCAACACTGATTAAGAGAGATGAAGAAGGACACTACATCCTTGTAAAGGGAAGAATCCAAGAGGAAGAGATGACAATCATAAATATCTATGCACCAAACACTAGTGCACCCAACTATATAAAACAAATACTAATGGACATGAAAAGCCATATATGCACAAATACAATTGTAGTGGGGGAACTCAACACCCCACTGTCACAAATAGATAGATCAACTAGACAAAAAATAAGTAATGAAATACTAGAACTCAATTGAACTCTTGAACAAATGAACTTAACAGATGTTTACAGAGTGTTCCACCCCACAAAATCAGAATACACATTCTTCTCAGCTGCACATGGGTCATTCTGCAAAATAGACCACATACTCACACATAGAACATGTTTAAGTAAGTGCAAAGGAATTGAAGTTATCCCCTGCATATTATCAGACCATAGTGTGATGAAATTGGAGATCCATAGCAAAAGAAACTCAAAAAACTTCATAAACACGTGGAAATTGAACAACACACTTCTGAATAACCAATGGGTCACAGAGGAAATTAAAGAAGAAATCAGAAAGTTCCTTCAATTAAATGACAATGACAATACAACATATCAGAAGCTATGGGACACAATGAAAGCAGTCTTATGAGGGAAATTCATAGCAGTGAATATGCATATTAGGAAAGCAGAACGAGCCCAATTAAACAACCTGATGCTGAACCTCAAGCTTCTAGAAAAAGAAGAGCAGCACAACCCCAAAGCTCATACAAGGGAAGAAATTATAAAGATCAGAGGAGAAATCAATGCAATAGAGACTAAGAGAATGATACAAAAAATCAATGAAGCCAAGAGTTGGTTCTTTGAAAGAATCAACAAAATTGATAAACCTTTAGTCAACCTTGTCAGAAAAAGGAAAGAAAAGGCCCAAATCCATGCAATTAGGAATGAAAAGGGTGAAACGACAACAGACCCAGCAGAAATCCAGAGGATCATCAATATCTACTTCCAGAACCTCTATGCCAATAAGATGGACAACACAGAAGAAATGGACAGATTCCTAGATACATATGAATTACCAAAGTTGAATGAAGAAGACCTAAAAATTCTGAACAACCCAGTATCAACCAATGAAATTGAAAATGTAATTAAAAACTTATCACCTAAGAAAAGCCCGGGCCCTGATGGCTTCACTGCTGAATTCTACAAGACATTTAGAGAGGAACTACTGCCACTACTCTTTAAACTCTTCAATGAAATTGAAATGGAAGCAATACTCCCAAATTCATTCCTGGAAGCAAGCATCATCTTGATCCCCAAAGTAGAGAAAGACGCAACTGAAAAAGAGAACTATAGGCCAATCTCACTGATGAACATAGATGCAAAAATCCTTAATAAGATACTGGCAAACAGAATGCAGAAGATCATCAAGAAGATCATACACCCTGATCAAGTGGGATTCATCCCAGGGATGCAGGGATGGTTCAATATACGAAAATCAATTAATCTAATACACTATATCAATAGAGCCAAGGACAACAACCATATGATTATCTCCATAGATGCAGAAAAAGCATTTGACAAAATCCAACATGCATTTATGATAAAAACCCTACAAAAAATTGAAATAGATGGTCTCTACCTCAAACTGATAGAAGCCATCTATGAAAAACCAACAGCCAGTATCATACTAAATGGCCAAAAACTGAAAACCTTCACACTAAAATCAGGAACAAGACAAGGATGTCCACTATCACCACTCTTGTTCAATATAGTTCTGGAAACATTAGCCACAGCAATTAGACAAGAGAAAGAAATAAAAGGAAGAAAGATGGGTAATGAAAAAGTCAAATTGTCATTATTTGCAGATGACATGATACTGTATATAGAACACCCCAAGAACTCCACCAAAAGTCTTCTAGACTTAATAACCAAATTCAGTCAAGTAGCTGGACACAAGGTCAACACACAAAAATCAATAGCTTTCCTCTACACAAATGACAGACTCACTGAGAGAGAAATAGGGGAAATAATTCCTTTCACAATAGCATCCAAAAAACTGAAATACCTAGGAATCATCCTAACAAAAGAAATCAAAGACCTCTTCTCTGAAAACTATGGCACTCTGAAAAGAGAGATTGAAGATGATATCAGAAAATGAACAGACATCCCCTGCTCCTGGGTAGGAAGGATTAATTTAGTGAAAATGGCCATACTTCCAAAACTGCTATTTAGATTTAATGCAATTCCAATTGAGATCCCAGCAGCATACTTCATAGACCTAGAGAAAACAATCCAAAAATTTATTTGGAGCAAGAAGAGACCCAGAAAAGCAAAAGCAATTCTAGGTAACAGAGACATGGCAGCGGGTATCACAATCCCCAACCTGCAACTATACTACAAAGCTACTGTGATAAAAACAGCATGGTACTGGCAAAGAAACAGGCTTGAGGACCAGTGGAACAGATTAGAAGATGCAGAAACAATGCCAGACACACTCAGCCATCTCATCTTCGACAAAGGAGCCAAACACCCTCACTGGAGGAAAGATAGCCTCTTTAATAAATGGTGCTGCAAAAATTGGGTTTCAACTTGTCAAAGATTAAAACTAGACCTGTATCTCTCACCATGCACTAAACTAAAATCAAAATAGATTAAAGATCTAAATATTAAAATAGAATCTCTGAACCAGTTGGAACAGAGGTTAGGTAGAACCCTTGAAGACATCGGTGTAGGAAAGGATTTTATGAACAAAACCTCAGTTGCCCAGGAACTAGCACAAACAATCAACAAATGGGATCTCTTCTTATTAAAAAGCTTCTGCACAGCAAGAGAAACCACCAGCAGTGTGAAGAGACAATCCACAATGTGGGAAATAATCTTCACCTGCTCTTCCTCAGACAAAGGTCTACTATCTCAAATCTATAAAGAACTAAAAAAGATGAGACCTCCCAAATTTAAAGACCCAATCCAAAAATGGGCATCTGAAATGAACAGACATTTCTCAGACAAAGAAGTAGAAATAGCAAATAAATACATGAAAAAATGTTCAGCGTCACTGGTCATTCGAGAGATGCAAATGAAAACAATGCTGACATTCCACTTCACTCCAGAAAGAATGGCTGCTATCATGAAATCAAGCAATAATAAATGCTGGCGGGGCTGTGGGGAAAGAGGAACACTTCTCCACTGCTAGTGGGAGTGTAGACTGGTACCACCACTGTGGAAATCAGTATGGAGATACCTCAAAGAACTAGGACTGGAAGTCCCATTTGACCCCGCTATTCCACTGCTGGGGATCTTCCTCAAAGAATTGAAAGAATCAGACCACAGTGATATATGTGCTCCCATGTTCATAGCAGCACAGTTTGTGATAGCTAAAACTTGGAAGCTGCCCAAATGCCCATCGACTGGAGACTGGATAAAGAAAATGTGGTTTTTTTATAAAATGGAGTACTACTCAGCCATAAAAAATGAGAAATTAGAGACATTTATAGCTAAGTGGATGCACATTGAGGCAATACTCTTAAGTGAAATAAATAGGACACACATGTGTAAATACCAAATAGTTTCTCTGGTGTGAGAAACTGAAAGTGCAAATAAGGACTAAATGTATAATAGGTAATGTGAAATAGGAAGAAAAGGGGCAAAGAGGAAGGAAGTGGGAGGGCTAGGGGAAAGGATAGAAGGGAATGGGATTAATATGAGAAAATGGAAAAATAGGAACAAAATTTTTGTAAATAGGGAGGGCTGGAGGGGTTGAAGGGAGGGCTGGGCAAGGGTGAAAAACAAGAACCAAGAGAGACTATGTAAAGGTGCAAATTTCCAATGATGAATGTCATTATACTGGATACCTAAAATGTACCAATGATTAGAATGAATAATCGATAATGTAAAATAGGAAGAAAAGGTCCAAAGGCATAGGGGTAGTGGGAGGCACAGGGGAAAGGAAAGAAGGGAAAGGAAAAAATGATGAGAAATGGAAAAAATGGAAATAAATTCTTTGTAAATAGGGAAGGGTGGAGGGCGTGAAGGGAGGCCTAGGAATGAGGAAAAAATAAGAGCCAAGATGCATTATATAAAGGTACAATTCCCAATGAGAAATGTAATTGTGTTGTATACCTACAATGTACCAATAAAAGAATTTAATACAAAAAAAAAAAAAGAAATGCTGGCACATTCTAAAAAAAAAAAAAAATCAATCGGGGTGTTTGTGATTTGAGTGTGTGTGTGTGTGTGTGTGTGTGTGTGTGTGTGTGTGTTAGAACAAGATACCAAGTTGGATATAATACTGTAACATTATACAGAGCATGAAAACATTAAGCTCTAGAGTTATCTTTTCTGTAAGATATATCCATTTGCACCTGTACCAAGACAAATACAATAGTTAAGCTAAATTTTTACAGAATCTGGGCCTTAATTTATAGAGGATAGCAAATTAAAACCAAGGTCCATTTCCCTAGAAAATTAAGTAATCATGAATGGTCCTGTTAAGTAGTGCTTCAGCCTGATAGTGAAAGAACATGCTTCCTTCTCTTTGTCATATATCCACATTTGGGACAATTGTCAGTAGGTACTTGACTGACTCAGAGCCCTGCATAGACTGCACTATTTTCTAGGGATGAAGACTCTAGTTACTTGAGGGTAGATTTAGTCCAGAGGATGACAAATTTTCATAGCCCATCTTTTCCTCTTCACATACTGGGTCCATTCTAAGAGTCAGCCCACTCAAGGCATACAGTAGCAGTGTTGGCTCTGGCTCTTGCTCTTACTGTGGATTAATCCCAGGAAGGCAAGTCATTTCAGATTTCTACAGAAAAGACAGATGGCTCTGTTTGCCTGGGTAGTGGCACCTTAAATTATACATTTTTCCTAGGAAAGTTCTGCACCCATCCAGATTATTCATTTCCTATACATGTGTAGAGGGTGGAATGTGACTCCTTTTGGTAATTCCAAAATGATTTTTTCTGGTAGTTCACTAGAGAGAAAAGGAAACAAATTTAATCTGTCAAGGCATATGCAGCGAATAAATGGATTGTGATTGTCCTTTAATTGTTCATTAGTGTAAAATAGATCAATAAAAAGAAATCCAAAGCCAGGGACAAAATGACTCCTGGGCCAGCATGATCTAATTTGTAAATGAAGTGAATAATTAATATACAGTGGAAGTTCCTTGGATTAAACAAGCATCCAAATGCTGCTCCAATGTGTTTGGTACCCTAGCAAACTGAGTAGTCACTTCTGGATGACTGACCAATCTCTAAAAGTCATGGGCTGAATTTAAGCTTTTAAGAGGCAATTATGTTTTTGCAAAACAAGTTTAGTTGAATTATCTAGTTAAACACTATGAACTGATGAAATATGAACATAAAGAGAATAAGAATTATTGGTTTCTATCAAATTTAGTTTTAGAAAGACCAGTAGAGTTGAGAAAGTAAACTATCAAATTAAGTACATGTAAGAAAAGCCTAAGATGAGGGGAAAATCATAAAAATCTAGAAATGTTCTAGCCTCAGATTGCTTCAAAAAATGTCCTTAAATGATTACAATGTGCATATCCCTAGAAATCATCAAAGCTATATGATGTTCAATCGAAACTATGAGTCAAAGAAAATGTGATATGACAGCCCTGCATTAAAAGATTAGTAAATGAGTTTACACTAATAGCTATTAACTCTTTAAACTTTATGTATGCATCATTTTAAACAATTTTTTAGTCAATTTTGTTGTTTAATTCACTATCCTCTTATAACCTCTCTAGAGAAAAGGGAATAGGATGGGTCAATCCAAAGTAAAGGATCTTTGGTCATCTGTGGAAACATAAGAGTGTCAGAGCCCACCATTGTCAATTCTGTGCTAAGCAATGTCCAGGAAAATTGTTCCATCGTGGCTGAAGGGTACATCTGATGAGTACTATTAACAAGAGTTCCCTCCTTTAGAAAACTGACATAACAATCAGACTTGATGCTATTACATTTTAAAACAAGATAACTGGTGCTCCTAATTGTGATTCCACAGGTTTAAGCTAACTTCTCCTGATGTAGAACTATAAGGAAAGAATACCCTTGTTGGGCTAACATAAATGTCCTGCATCAAGAGGGTTGTAATTCCCATTGTGAATTAATAAATTGATATTCTTGACTTATACACTAAACTATGGTACACATTGCTAAATCACTTATCACAGTATTAAATTAACTTTGAAACACCGAGAAGTTTTTAAAACTGAATTTACTATGAGCCAGTCCGCAGGACGTTAGTGAATTCACCAAGGGAAAGGTCACATTGTGAAAACCCATCTAGGCAGCCTGAAAGTCCTCTTGTTCTGATTTGCTAAGTGAAATACCTGTCTTTCCATTAAAATATCTACATTAGTGTCCCCCCCCCACCCACACACACAAATTTGCATCTAAACAAGTCTCTATTCTTTAACCCCAGATAACATTTAGTTTGGCCACTGTTGGGGTTTGTTTCACACTGGGGTTTATATTGCCTTCATATCTACCCTGATAAATTTCCCCTAACCTCTTCTAAGGTGCTTGGGGACACAGATAATTTTTATACATATTTTTCATTCTGCATTCCAACGAGCACTGTGGCCAGAACATGAAGATTTGAATGCAGTGAACTTAATTCTATGAATAATTTAGTTTTTTCCTCTAATCTTACAATTTCAGTTAGCAATGGAAATTAAAAGGAAAATTATACAATTAAAATGTCACATATACATTTCATAAATTATTCTAGTATTGTCCTTCCATATTCTAGAGAGGAATGCGTTCTTTAAAAGTGCGATTTTCACTTTATTTTCCCCCCAGTTAGGCCAAGATAGCTTAATTTCTTGCTTGGAAAAACAAAAGCTTTGATTTTTCCATCTCCTATATCATTTCTGTCTAAATTATGTCAGCATAATTTTCTCTGGATAATAACACTCCTCATCTTAGCAAAGACATAAAAATACTCATATCAAACATAGGGCGCTTAAAGTAGACTTTCAATTGTTTGTACCTAGAAGAAATGATGTAGAGAAATACTGGCCCTTTAAAATCTGTTGCTCTTAAATAGTCCCCTGTTGCAAGAGAACAGTGGGTCTTAGGTCAGTTTTATGGCCCTACTACATCAGCTATTTATTGTAATGCAATTATCATACCAACTCAACCATTACATGATGTAGGGCCTGCTTCTCATTAGAATGAGAACATTTAAAAATAGCACAGAACTTTGCAAAACCTGAAATCTTTTCAGGAAAGCAAAAATTCACAGGAAGTGATTGTATCTTTGTCTCTCCATCCACCCTCCCTACTGCTATTCCCAGGTTGCAAGATAATTATTTTGGCAAGGAGGCACAGCAAGAAGCAATGAGAACGTCTAAGAACACCAGCAGAATTACATGTTATAAGCAAATTTTTTCCCAGAACAACATTGATTAGGAATGGTATTAAAATTTGCCCACAGTACTCAAGTCTCTTTTAGAATCTTCCTTATTTTCAACCAGTAAACAGCATTAAACTCTTCATCCTGCTCCATCCAGGAGGTCTTGATGGGATATAATGAAAGTTCAACAGGCAAAGACATTTCAGTCAATCTAGACCACCTATATAGTCCCAGAGAAAAAAGGAAACCTAATGACTAGATGCAAGTTAACACTAAAAGGACTTGGAGTGCAAATGAAGTGCTAGGACCTGGGCATGCTTGTCGGTTGGTAGCATAACTCAAAAAGAAAGAAACAAGGACTATGCTTGAGTTTATTTTGCTGCTCTAATGAAATACCTTAGGCAGGCTAACTTTAAAAAGAAAGACATTTATTTAGCTCACAGGTTTGGTGATTCAAAGGTAAGGTGCTGCCCTTATCCTGGCTTTTGAAAAGACCTTGTGGAGAATGGCATCCAAAAGATCAGAGTGCATGTGAGAAGGATCACATCTCAAAACAGTAAGCTAGAGAACAGGATGGGGCCAACGTTGCTCTTCTTCTAACTCTCTCTGGAGAACTATCAAAAGATTCCACAAAAACCACCTTAATCCTTTACAGAGGCAACACCCCTAAGGACCTGAGGACCTTCCAGTAGCCCCACCTCATAGTGGTTCCACATCACTTCCCTGCGGCACTGTAAGGGACCAATACATGAATGGGGCGGGGGATGGGGAGCACACAAACCATGAAAGCCATAGCAGAGGATAAACTCTTTACTTTGGTCTAGATTCCCATTTAAATCTATTTCTTTCAGGTACTTTTTGTTTTGAGCTTTTAACTTTTGTTAGAACATCTAGGCTTGATTTAGAAATCTAACAGAGTTCTTAATGTGTAATTTTCATTTCTAAATGCTACATAGAGGAAGCTCCCCCACCACCATTCCACGCTCCTAAGGCAGAGAAGGTGAGCCAGTCCCGGCACCCAGAAGGAAGCTCCTCGGCCGCCATTCCATGCTCCTAGAGCAGAGAAGGTGAACCACATGGGTGCCATTAGCAGCTCCCCTGCACCGTGGAAATGAGAAGACACATAAACAAGTCTTAAAAACAGACTTCCAGACTACCTACAGCAACCCCAAAGGGAAATGAGATGGAACAATTTGATGCTCAACCACCTGGACTCTCTGAACTGGCAACAAAAGAGGATCTGGGAAAAATGAAATCAGAAGTAATTACTCAGATAACAGTAAAGATTGTGCTCATAATGCAAGACATGATTAATAAATCTAGAGAGGACACAGATTAAAAAATAGAGGACCTGAGGAACATGATGGAATCACAACATAGGAAACAAATGGAATCCATGAAACATATACAAACAGATTTTCAGGAGATTAAAAACTCCATCGAAAGTCTGCACAGCAGAATGAACCAATGTGAGGATAGAATTTCAGATATAGAAGATAAGATTGAAATTAGTGACCAATAGAAAAATTGCTTTAAAATTGTAAGGGAAGGGCTGGGGATTTAGCTCAGTGGTTTCGCTGCCTGCTACGCAAGCGTAAGGACCCGAGTTTGATCCCCGGTACCAAAAAAAAAACTGTAAGGGAACACAAGAAATCAATCCAGCAACTGCTAGACAATGCAAAGAAGAATACCATAAGACTGATTGGAGTCAATGGAGAAAGAGGAGAGAGTGCAGATGGCATAAAAAAAACTGTTCACAGAAGTGATGGCAGAAAACTTCTCAAGGAGGGGAAAAGAACTTGACATACAGATAAGTGAGGCATATAGGACCCCAGCTAGCCTTGATCAAAAAAAATCTACACATAGGCATATAATAGTTAGAATTCCAGAAATCCAACAGAAGAACACAATTCTACAAGCAGCGAGAGAAAAGAAATAAATCACATACAAAGGAAAGCCCATCAAAATCACAGCAGACTTCTCAATGCAAACCCTCAAGGCAAGAAGAGCTTGGACTGATGTATTTCAAGCCCTAAAGGAAAACAGCCTCCAACCCAGATTGATGTACCCTGCAAAACTATCTTTCAAAATTGATGGAGAAATAAGATACTTTCATGATAAAGAGCACCTCAGGAACGTCATGCGTACCAAACCGGCACTCCAAAATTTTTAGACAACATCCTAGGAAAAGACAATGAGGATCACAACTCCAGGAAACCCAGCAAAATGAATCCATTGGGCATGACAAGAAATTAAATGTAAAGGGGTAGAATCCAACAAAAAGAAAAAGTCATGACAAGGCTTTTAAAACTTTTAACTTCATCTCCCTAATGAGTGTGCAATCCAATCTTGTTATTGTACTGATTAGTATTTTTTCTGATTTTAGAGTTGCACACCTTTCCTTGTGCTATACTGGCTATTTATCATCTTATGGCTACATTTTAATTGGGTTGTCTATTAATGAGCTGTAAGAGTTCTTTATATATTTGGGTCATAGGTTATATGCATTGTAAATATGGTCTGTTTAAGGACTACTTTTCATTTTAATGATTTCATTTAAAGTTCTAAATTTTGATGGAATAACATTTATCAATTTTTTTCTTTTAGTTTTTTGTATCCTAGGTAGTTCTTGCCTACCCTAAATTCATAAACATTTTCCCTTATAATTTCTTCATAAAGTTTTATACTTTTAGGGTTTCATATTTAGATTCATAGATCCCTTCAAGTTATTTTTATGTGTGGAAATAAAGGGTTGAGGTTAATCTTTTATATACAGATACCAGGTGCTCTAGTGCCATTTGCTCAAAGTACTAGCTTTTCCTCGGCTCTTGAATTGAATTTATATTCTATAAAATGCTAATGTTAAATAATCTTTCAAAACTCAGTGGACCATATATGTGTGGTTCTATTTCTAGATTCTCTGTTTTATTCCAATGATCTATATGTCTTTCCTTACACCGACACTGCCTTGATTACTGTAGATTTAGAAGAAGTCTTAAAAGTAGGTACTGAATGTCTTCCAACACTTTTTTTTTAACTTTTCTAGGTCCTTTGTACTGCTACATAACTTTTAAATTTCAATATCCAATTCTTCATTTATAGCAAGTATACACAGACCTGAATTTTTATATATACCTTGTGTTTTCTAATCCTGCTAAATTCAAGTACAAGTTCTAGGCGCTCCTAGAGATTTCTTAGTATTTTCTCTGTAGATGATCATTTCATCTACCTATAAAGATTTTGCTTCTGCCTTGCCAATCCTATCTTAATTGCGTCATTTTATTGCCAGACTATTTTGGTTGGGCCTAGGTTTCAAAGATTAATGGACAGATAAAGAGTAAGTATATCTGCCCTTGTTCCCCACCTTAAGGAGAAAGCATTGAATCTTCTCCATTCATATTAGGCGTTCTCACTGGAAATATAGAGTACATGTCTTTAATCTGTTGAGAAGGTTCTGTTCTACTTCTAGTCTCCTGATAGCTTTTACCATGAACAGCTGTGGAATTTAGTCCAATACTTTTTCTCCAACTAGTGACAGGATCATATGGCTTTTTCCTTTCCTCTGTTAAAATGATGACTTTTGGGGGTGGATCTTCCAATGCTGAACCAACACTGCCATCCCTATAACAAAACCATTTTCTACATCCTGCCAGATCTGAATTCTAATTGTTTTGTTATACAAATTTCTATCTATGTTCATACTTTTTTCTACTATTATCTTTATCCAGTTTTAGGATTAACACAATGTTGATTTCCTAAAATGAGGGGAGTTGTGTTCCTTTTTTTTCTGCTTTAAATGTTTGATACAATTTATCAGTTAAAATGTATATGAGCCTGTTGTTGCCATATAGGTAGGTTTTCAAGCTAGGAATATACTTTCTTTAATAGGTGCTATTCAAATTTTATATTTCTTCCAGAGTTAGTTTCACTAATTTCCCTTCCAATGTACTTCTTAGAAGTTGTCAAATTTATTTCAAAACAGATTTTTGAAATATTCATTCTGTATCCTTTTAAATTCTGTAAAATCTGTGGTAATGTCTCCTAGGTCTTGATATTTTAATTTTAAAAATGTATAATTGATATTGTGTAATAGGAAGTAAAGGTCTAAAGGAGCAGGGGAAGTGGGAGAGGTAGGGGAAAGAAAAGAAGGGAAAAAACATGAGAAAATGAAAAAAATGGAAACAAAACCTTTGCAAATGGGGAAGGATGGAGGGGGTGAAGGGAGGGCAGGGGAAGGGAAAATAAAATAAGAACCAAGATACTCATGTAATGGTACAAGATCCCAATGATGTATGTAAATGTATTTTATACCTAAAATGTACCAATAAACTTAATGGGGGAAAAATTTTTTTAAATAAAATAAAAATAAATGCTATGTAGTGGGAGTTTGAGGATTATAAATGTCTCTCCAAGGGAAACTCATTCCCAGATTAGGCATGCAAAGTAGAAGATGGACTTGGAGCATATTTTTTTATGCCAGAAGGTAAGTAAAGAGTAGATGAATGATGGGAACATGTCAAGAAGTGGCTCCTACTGTTTAAACTGTAGAGAATTTAAGCACCAAATAAATAATGACAGTAGCAAATTACAACCCATTAGCTAATGTAGGAATCAATGGTTTCTTTTTAATAAACTGGCATACATAAATGTAGTAATAAATGTAGGAAAAGTGATCAAAATGGAGAATCGGCCATTGTTGAAGTGAAAGGACATTGACATAATCTTAGAACACTTTCCACAAAATTCTAATTAAGTACAAAAGAAAACCTGATGGAGAAACTTGGCAAACAGCCACATGACCGGCTAGTCAGGGTTCATATCCTCTGGCGGGACAGGTCAATAGAATATCCAATCGTGATGCCTGGAGAAAGATGTTATCTCTGTAGTGTTCCTGCCACAAATGTGTGAAGTGAATCTGGTCCCGAGGAAATATCTAACAGCAGAGAGCCATCCTACAAAGTGACAGCTGCCTTCTTTAAATCCATCAAACACATGGAAGATGGGAAACCCAACAAACTCTTTCAGGCAGAAGAGATTAAATAGACCTGAGAACTAAACGTACTGCAAGTGCTTAGTTGGAATCTTGGACCAGGAAAGAAATCAATATAAAAACAGGCAGAGAGGGAGGGGAAGAGCTGAAGAAAACAGCAATAGGACAAATGCAATCAAATATTTTCAACTGGAAAAACTGAACGATGAGGATATAATTCATTGTTCTGTTCTGACAACTTTTCTGAGCTTGAAATTATTTCAAAAGAATAAAGAAACATTGTCTCACAAATATCATTAAACATTATTTGTAAACATAAATATAAATAAAGAAAGAAGAGTGGTCACAGAGAACATCTCCGACCTCTCATTTCAAACGTGTGCTCCATTGCATTTTATGTTCTCCTGGTATAGGTCAGTGGTTATTATCATTTGAGTAACTTGCTTCTACCTGAGGAAAGAATTTAGCTGAAACCAGTTAATAATCTCACAACCTATGAACTTTTAGCCCTGGGACTATCACTGAGCTTGCATTCCTTGGTGAAATAAATAGCTCAACCTACAAATGGGTAAGAGACTACATCATATTGAAGCTACTCCCTCAAGCTTTAGGGAAACATCTGTGCAGCAACTAGTCTGATGCATTAAACACAAATTCCAGATTCTAATTCCAACCCAGCCAAGAATAGAGTGAGGTGAATGAAGTGCTAAGCATGCAAAGTTCAAGGAGGCATTCTCTCTCCAGCTGCCTTACCCATTTCACTCTGTTCCAACTAGGCTACTGGAGCTTCTGATGCTTACAGGCATGGGGCTTGGGCATGCTTACCAATCAAAACTCCACCAGATGATTTTGATAACCTACCAGAGTTAGCACAGTGTGATTTTCAAGTACAGTCTCAGGTCAGCACCAACAGTGTTATCTGAGAACTTGTTAGATTTGCAAAATCTCAGCCTCTTCCCAGGCCTACTGAATCAAAATCCCTGGTAGTGAGACCAGCAAGGTATGTCATAACAAGCCCTTTAGGTGACTTAGAGGCACATAAATCTAACAACTATTGATTTGGCTTAAATTTCACACACAAAAAAAAATGCTGAAAAGATTTGACCAAAGTCAATCTGTTGGTGGTACACAGAGGCAGAAAAAGAATGGAGCTCTTTTGAAAATAAGGGTAACCTAAACAAAGTGTTGAACACTTCTCTGAACAGCTATTCAATGAGAACTTCTGAAAAAGCAGAGAGAAAATAAAAGTGAACATCAATGCCAAATATCTTCTCAAACTTAAAAATAAAATGTTTCAAAGGTAATTGGGCCAGTATATTCAACACAAAGATTTCTCTTGAAAGAAGCAAATTAATTAACATTTCTGTTTCTGTCCATAGAGAGAATTATCTGTCCCAATACTTACCAGATACTCAGTAGTAGTCAATTCTAGACTAAAGATGAATAAATCATCTATTGATTCTTTTAATGACTCTTGCAACCTGGAATTTTCTTCAGTTGGACTAACCCTGCGGCTGGATGTTAGATAGCTGAGGGTAGCCAGCTAGCCTGACAAACTCTGCTATAATGTTTATGCAGCAGATCCATCTATCAGACAGCCCTTTTTCATCATACCAAATGGTTCAACCCTACCTCTTATTCCAGCCATTGCTGTTGAGCAGGCCCTGCAAGCTTCACTTAGCTCTGTGCAAATATAACCTGAAACCACTTGGAATAAGCTGTGTGGAAAAACAGGAAATTTACTACCAGGAGACCACATTTGGTCAAAGAAAAATGGATCACAATGTTCAGGTCACCTGTCACCAAAGCACCACCAGAGGTTCTCCATTTGCATTTACATAAAAATATATTAGGACTCCCCAAAAATGATTATTATTTTGTGTGGTACTGGGGATCGAACTCAGGACTTTGCCCTTGCCAGGCAGGTGCTCCAAAATTATTTTAGAATCCTAAACATCCCAAATTAGAAGTTAGGGAAGATCCAGGTTTTATGGAGTCTGGAGTTTACACAATTTGGAGGATAAGGGAGTTTTAAGAAACCCAGTGCAAAATTACAGCCACAAAATTGGATAAGCATTACTTCAGAATGATAAAAGCAAGTCACAAGAAGTTATTGGTATCTTGGAGATCCAAGTGCTTTTCCTGTATGTATCCTTAGACTGCTGGCCAGATATTCTTATATAGAAGTTTCCAAAGAAAATCTGTCTTTCCCTTTCCCATTATACAATTTTCATCACCTGGCATTCATAGGCTCTATGCAAGACAAAGCTCTGGGGTTCAAGCAGTATGCTAACATCTATTTCTGATCTTAAGAAATTTCCAGCTACAGTCACACACATTATGATGCAGAAGGAATGTGTTACCTGCAGGTGGAAGATTTCAACCAGAATGAGCTGGTACCACTTTTGGACCAGAAAACAGGTCTCACATAGCACAGCTGACAAAGTCTAGAGATTCCCCTCCAGTCTTCTCCTCCCAGGTGCCCTGGAGAACACACCTCAACCTTCACAAGTGAGTAGTGATAGGACACTCCTGTTTTGCCATGGCCTTCAGCAGGGACATTATAGTGTCTAAGACAGGTCACTAATTTATTGTACAGAACTACTCCCTGCAAGACTTGACATCTGCCGTGTCCAAGAGAAGTCAGCACCATCCTCAGGTGAGTAGTGCTTCTAAGAGGCTAAAGACTCAAACAGCAAAAGTGGAATTGCCATTGGTGTTGTCAATGTGAATTCAGGTAACTAAACATCCCTGATGTCCAGAAAAGCCTTTCCACTCAATGTTTGAGCAAAAAACTCAATCTTATTAATGTTTGAGGATCAGTCACAAATTTTTTTCACCCATCTGTAGTAAATAAGTCAGGCCAAAAATCTAAATACCGCTGAAAGAGGTAATACCTTAATGGTACCTCTGTCATCTTCAAGTATAATCTTAATGACTCTCAGAGTTTAATATGCACAAAAATCACCTGGGGAATTTGTATAAAAATGCAGATTCCTGGGTCTCACTCCCAGAAGTTAGTAGTTTTGGACTGAGATCCAGGATTGTACATTTTTAGTGATCATTCCAAATGATTCTGATAGAAGTCATTGTAAGGCCATACTTCAAGAACCACTACTTTGTTATTTGAATACAGTAAGTTGGTTTTAATAATAATTATCAATAATTCTCATTTATTGAGCAATTTGTCTTCATAAGGGAGCTAGATATTCCTACCTGTCTGGAGCTGAAATTGAAGTTAAGATATTTCTAACTCTAAAGCCACACTCAGTATATTGCCTCAACTATTATATTAAACTGAGGAAGAGGGACCAATTGGGGAGCGAGTTTGAGAGTATAAGGGCAGAGAGGGGCTTCTGAGAAGAGAATGAAAATAAATACCAGACACAAATTTGTCTGACTTTGGACACTTCTTACAATCAGCTTTCTTTACCTCAAACTGTGAAAAACTAAATAGGAGCTATGAGCAAGGAAGATTTTATAACCTTTTTGTTGAACATAAATGCAACTTCAAGACAACCTTGACTTGTTATAATTAGTTTCTTTGGATAGGTTAAGTAATTAAACCCCCTGGAGATGTTTTGTGGGATTCCAGAATGAAGTGAGGCATAATATAGGAAGAACATTGCCTGATTTTAGAAGATTTTTTGTTGTATTTTTTTCCAAGGAAAGTGAAAGAAAGCAAGACTGTCAGATTATGTCACAAGTAGAAATTCAATCATATTTTGCCCTTACCTGGTTCAAGGGCCTTCCGAGGCTCTAAAGTACTGTCAACACATACTTTCAGACAAGAATGATGTAACTCTGTGTGTCTTAAGTTGACCTCATCCATTGCCTACCACTTGAGTGGGCAAGTACATTTCTTTCCTATTTATAGATGTGGTTTGTATTAAAACAATTGTTAGGTCCAGCTGATCCTGGCCCAGAGGAAGGGGCTTCTGAGCCACCATCCCACAGCTCCCGGCTTAGAGGAAGGGGCTTCCAGGCCACTGTCCATCCTGCCACTCCTGACCCAGAGGTAGGGGCTTCTGGGTTGCTATCCATCCTGCCACTCCTGGACCAGAAGAAGAAGCTTCCGGGCTGCCATTCATCCCGCCATTCCAGGCCCAGAGGAAGGGGCTTCTGAGCCGCTGTCCCACCTCTCCCAGCTCAGAGGAGGTGAGCCATGAAGGTGCCAACAGCACCCCCTGCCAGGTCGAAATAAGAAAACACTTAAAGAGGTCTCAAAACCAGACTTCCAGATCACCTACAGCAACCCCAAAGGGAAATAAGATGGAACACTCTGATACTCAACCACCTGGACCCCCTGAACTGGCAACAAAAGAGGATCTGGAAAAAATGAAATCAGAAATAATTTATCAGATAACAGCAGAGATTGTGCTCATAGTGCAAGACATGATTAATAAATCTAGAGAGGAGCTGAGGAACATGATGGAATCCCAACATAGGAAACAAATGGAATCCATAAAACAGATGCAAATAGATTTCTAGGAGTTGAAAAACTTCATTGAAAGTTTACGCAGTGGAATGAGCCAATGTGAGGACACAATTTCAGATATAGAAGATAAGATTGCAATTAGTGACCAGGAAAAGGAAAATTGCTTCAAAATTGTAAGGGACCACGAGAAATCAATCCAGCAGCTGCTAGACGATGCAAAGAGGTTAGGTAGAAGCTGTTTTCTCATACAGCCTTTTATACCACATACCTTCTTGTATTGCAGTTGCCTCTCAATTTGTCTATATCCTCGATTGGCCTGTAGGCCCTGTGGTTAGGCCTTGTGTTGGCATGGGATATATATATATATATGTGTATATATATATATATATGTGTATATATATATATGTGTATATATATATGTGTGTATATGTATATATATGTGTATATATATGTGTATATATATATGTATATATATATGTGTATATATGTGTGTATATATATGTGTATATATATATAGTTCATCAATGCATTTCCAGTACTTCAATCAATGCCTGCCATATAGAAATCATTTATAAACATTGTTAGCTTATTAAGTTGTGTAAAGTTAGTGTAAATTAATTCCAGGGCTCAGGCAAAATATGATACAGTCCTTGCGACAGCAGGAGTTCCATTTCCTACTCTCCTAGGAAAACGTCCCTGATCCATAAATATTACAGGATAATTGAGCAAGAGTAAAATGAGTTTGCTGTTCTTGCATATATTATGAAATGTAGCAGATTTACAAGACTTAGACCTGAGAAGTCTTGGGAGAGCAGCAAAGAAGGGAGGTATCATGTATTTGTAATATCTTTGGGGCAGCTGGTTAATTGGGTTCATAGACTTCTTTCAAACTGCTAAGTCAAAGGATGAATATATCCTAAGTCTTTACTTAAATGAAATGTCTCTTCTCTGCTTTGCCCCATGACCTCACAGTATCTGAGAGCCATTATGCTCCTCAGAGTCTGTCCTATCTCAGTAAAGAATGTTCAGAGGGCAAATGGCTTGCTATAATCCCATGAGCAGAGACGGTGAGAAAGGTTACTTGTTAATGTCAAACAGGAAAGTTGTCAAAATTCTTTCTCTTCTGTCCTGCTAACCACAAAGTTTTGCAAGATATTTCTTAGCTTCTTGAAAAGTTATTATTCACCCCACTGGCAGCTACAGTTAAAATAATCCCAATTCTCCTAACCTTTCTTTAGAAGGTCTGTTTAATCAATTTTTATTGCTCTCCTCTGGGCAGTCTCCCAATCTGTTAGATTTTGTTCAATCCCAAATTGGACAGAGCACTTTAAGGGTTGCCTCCCACTTCTCCAGGCTCAGGTAGGGGTGATGTCCTGATGGGCCACTGGCACTGGATACTGCAGGCAAAAACACTTTGCAAAGTCTTGAGCAGCACCCAAAGGAAGGAGATGACAATGAGACTGCACATCTTGTCCTGAGATTCTCCTTCCCAACACTAATGATGAAAACTTGATTCACTTTCCACCTGTGCCTTCAACAAAAATAGATTGTGCAATCACTTTGTGCCATATACTATACTGGGCACTAAGGATACAATGATAAATAAGACAAGCTACTATTCTCTAAAGTAATGGCACTGATATATCCCTCAAAATTGTGGTTGTATGTCCAGAAATATTTCAGATGTTTTTGCATGTGTCATTTCATTCAAGGTTGTAATACATCAAGCCCATACGGCAGATATTTAGTATATAGAAGAAACTGAAGCACACCTACCTAGAGGTGTGCTAAAGAAAAAAATGCGAATTTGGTCAAAATGGAGTTTTATAACTCTAGTTGAGTTCTTCTCGCTTGCATTCAGGATGATGCCTCTGCCTAAAGCATCCAGCTCCCTCATGCTACTACCAGTAATGAAGTGTGTCCCTGACTCTTGCCCCACCTACATTGGGAGGGCACATCAGGGTTCCTTTGCACTATCCTCTGAAAACATGGTTCAACACCCCTCTAACTCTGCTTACATATTCAGGTGTCAGGCTTTGGAGAAATACAAGTTTAGGTTAATGACTAGGATGTTCATAAGTCTGAGAATACAGTAAAAGTTCTGTTTCATTATCATTTTTGAAATTGAGATAATTATACTTACCTCATTTGCTATGGTTTGAATTTTGAATGTCCCACAATGATCTATGTGTTAAAGACTCCAGGGTGATGTTTTGGGGACGTGGTGGAACCTTAAGGTGACGTGTCCTTAGGTCTTGGAGGCATGTCCCTGAAGGAGATTGTGGGACCAGATCTTCTGCCTCTTTCTCCTCTTTGCTTCCTTGCCACAAGGTAAACAGTTTTGCTGTCCTCCACTGTCCAGCCATGATGTGCTCCTCACTACAGGCCTAAATCCAGGGGTCTAATCATTCAGGGACTGGAAGTTCCCAAATTGTGACCCAAGACAGTTAATTATCTCAAGTATTTTGTTATAATGACAAAAAGCTAACTAATACATCACTCTATTGTGATGATTAATGAGCATGCTTCATACAATGCCTGAGTGTTCCATAAATCTCAGTTATTAGTAGTGGTATTGCTGCTACTGCTGCTGTTCTGACAGCACTAGTAAATCAGACCAACCAAAGCCTCTTAATATTTTCCTGGGTACCCTAGAGATATTTGACACCACTCACTAAGAGACTATTTCAAAGTCTTATTTCCTGTAAATATCTTGTCTGACTTTGGATAAACAGCCACCAGAGCCTTGTGGTCCAGAGATTCCCACATATAAATTCACAGAATGTGACAGAGGCTGGTCAAGTAGTGCTCAGTGCTTTCTTGCCTCCTGAGAACACAGCTAGGCTATGTATTTCTGTATTAGTCATCTATTGTTGTAAAATCACTCTAAAATTTAACAACTTAAAACAACAAATGCTTATTATATTACACCATTTCTAAGGGTCAGGATCTGAGTGTGGTTTTCCTGGGCGTTTTTGGCTCAGAGTCTATCATGAGTTGCAAATAAGTCCTCAAATGGGGCTACAGTTGTTTGAAGGCTTGACTGAGTCTGGAGGAGTCACTTCCTCCTCAGTGACATGACTGTTGGCCAGAGGCCTCATCTTGCTGACAATTGGCAAAGGCTTCAGTTCCTCACCACAGGGGTCCATCTCTCCACACAGCTGCCTGATTGTCCTTGTGACATAACAGTGACTTCCCCCAAAGTAAGAAACCCAGGGAGAGGGGTGGGGTGAGGCAAGAAGCCTTTATGGTCTAAATCCCAAAGGTCATACTTTCATTTTTTAAATTTATTATTAGAAGCAAGTCACAAAGTATATCCACACTCAAAAGGAAAGGAATAACTTCTATCTCCTCAAGCATATATGAAAATATTAAAAACCTCAGTGACTATATAGTGATTTTTAAAACACTATATTCATTGGCATCATGTTCTAGATGGAAAGAGAAAGTTATACTAGGGTAGGGCTGCAAGATAGAAGGAGCCCAGGTTCTTGAATGACCTGGAGCAATGTCTCCCTGCTAGCCACCTTAGGCTAGGACAAGAATGAGAAATAAACTTTCATTATATTAAACCACTGAGTCTGGAGAAGTTTTACCACAGTAAGTAGTCTTCCCTAATTCCCTAAGTTTCAAATAAGGGTATACCTTTGTTTTTCAGGAATATTTTGGCAAAAATATTATTGGGGGTACCCAAATACTGGCTGATTTCTATGCTGATAAAATTAGTACACAGAGCAAGATTTAAAAATCCAAATATCTAGGTTATATTTATTATCCTTCTTGCCACTGGGAATCCCATCCTTTCCTTTTCACAAAGCCCTAAAATGTAGAACTTTCAATTTGTGTTCTTAGACTCACAGTAGCCCAGAGTCCCCAGGTCTTAAGGTCATGTTGGTCTGCAGCTTCTCCCACTACGTCTAATTCCTGCACTCTCAGCCTCTGTTTTATTTTATTTTTTATCTTTCTTTTTTAGCCTCTGCTTTATTGAGTAACTCCCCCAAAAGGTTTTGATTCAACCAACATCAAAGCTCTATATTTTCCCTCCAGAAGCCTTGGAAGAAAGAAAGTGTATTGGTTCCCAGAGTGACTTGCTAATAAAGAGAAGATTTTGTTCCATTGAGTTTCCCTGCTCAGTTCTGTACACTTTGAAGAGCATGTAGAAATCTTAGTTGCTTCAAACTTGGATTTGCAACTGTTAAGCTATGGCTCCCTTAATGTACTGATTTTTTGCAAACTAAAAAACTTGCTTTTTATGTTTCTTTGAAAGAAAACAGTATACTTTATCAAAGCATTTTTTAAATGTGTAAAAAGAAAAAACAACACCATTATTCAACAGACAAATAAAAGTGCTTTTTCCAAAATTTCAAAATAAAAAGCTTTAATATTTAGGGTACGTTGTATTAATGACACTACACACCACTCTTTCTATCCTTACCCTTTGCCATATGGACCAGAGCAATCTATTAGTAAAATATAATAAAATATTATTATTTTAAGCCATTGGATTTCAGGTTAATTTTTAAAGTGATAGCTAAGAAATACAAAAAATGGTGCTAGAAATAGGTGCATAACAAAAATCTAAAGTATTGGCTTTGGATCTATATGGTACATAGAGGGTGGGGCAATGACAATAAATCATTAAAGAAAGCCATAAAAATGGTTAGGAAACTTGTACGAGGCTAGAGACATGGTAGCCTGTATTATGCAGACATGAAATGCTGGTTAAATTGTTATATACAGTCACTTAGAAAATAGAAAAGGTATCTAATTATCTTTTAATCTTGTCCAAGTAGATCTATAGACAGAGTATTGAAAGCATCAGCTGGTTCCTTTTAGCTGTTTATGATCAGGTACTCCAAGAGAGTGATGAACTCAAGAAAGAACTAGCAAATCTATAAACAGAATGAAGAGAAAACATAGCCCAGAAATTCAAGGACCTGTTTTTCATATCCAGGTGATGCAAACAGAAAAATATTATGAAATTAAGATAAATTCTAGTGACAAATATCAAATTAAGAGTTTGTACATTCTTTGCTAAAACCTCTGGAAGAAATAAAGCATCCTCTACGCTACACACAGGGCTTCCATGCAGTTGAAGGGAATGTCCCACCATATCAAGTTATACCCAAAAGTGAAATAATTAAATCTAGAGAGGAAAACCTAACTCAAAAAAAAAAGGATTGTTGGTGCAGCCTTTGGAACACAAGGAAACTCAAATCAAATATATAGAAAACCCTCAACTATACTGAAAGCTGTGTTGGTAGAAGCACTTCTAGCATGAGCCCAAAGAAACTGTCCTTCTTCAAGTTTGAGAAGGTCTGTGGGTCTCGAACTTTCTAAGGACAAGGGACTAAAATTTACTCAAAGGACATATTTGATTCTAACTTTGGAAGTGGCCAACTGTTCCATAACAATTTTATGGAAATGGAAGAATATCTGTGAGGAAGAAGCCAAGAGCTATAGAAAATGGTGAACTTGGAGCTACACAAGGGAGCAGGATCAAGCCTAATCAGAATATTCACACACACAAACACACACACACACACACACACACACACACACACACAGATACCTGAGAGTGGGAAGACCTCGTAACACTTGCCCTATGAAATTCCAAAATTGCAGCAAACCAGTAACTTCTGTGTGCCACAATGCCATCCCTTGGGGATGGGTGAATTTATTGCACACTAGCAGTGTGCTTCACTCTTGTATGTCAGAGAGTAGAGCATTTGCCTTTTTGGTTCATGAGTCTCTGAATCAAGAGGAACATAATCTAGACCTGAAAAGGCGATAATATCCAGGGTTTGGAACATATTGCTATTATTAATGAGACTTCTGCAGGTCCTTGGATGGAAGGGATATGAGGATCATATTTCACACATAGAAGGGATATCAGTAATTGTGCTAGATTATGATAAAAACCTCAGTGTTGGGCTAGGGATTTAGCTCAGTGGCACCATGCCTGCCTCATAACCACAAGGTCCTGAGTTCGATCCCCAGTACCCAAAAAAAAAAAAAACCCTCAACATCAATTGAGATTTACTCATCTTTTTATTTACACCCTTTTCCACTGTGACTTTGAAATTCTTCTTTGAGGTTGTCTATATGTTTTGATTTGGCCAATATAATGAGAATTTTGCCGGTTCCAAGCAGTCTCAAAAAGGCTTCCAAATTTCTCTATCTGTAATGACCGTGAGAAGAACACGTCTGGGCTAGTTTGCAAGATCAAGAGAAAAGTGAGAAACATGTTGAACATGTTTCCTTATTTTGAGCCCAGTCTAGATCATACAGCTTGCAGTCAACCTGAAGACTCATTAAAAGTAATAAATATTATTGCTTTAGATCACTGAACTTTAGATCAATGAGCTTTGGGGCAGATTTTCCCCATAGCAATAGCAACCTAATGCAACCTGTGAAGCAAGGCTTCTCAAATTTTAATGTGTATAAGAATTACCAGGTATAATGTCCTGGGTCAACATCTCCAGAAACATGTTCTTAAATAAGGTTTCACTTGAAACTGATTTATTAAAGAAGTATTCCCAGGACAAACTTGTAAAGGGAATGGAGAGAGTAGATAGAAGATGGGAAAAAACTAAGTATAGTAGATGCTGTTGGCGATTGTTACTTAGGGTTAGCCAATAGGAACGGAATCAAAAGGGTGGGTGGGTGGGTGTGTGTGTGTGTGTGTGTGTGTAATGACTTAGTTCCAGAGAATTTTGGGGTGGACAAGTCCAAAATTTTCTGGGCAGGCTGGCAGGCTAGATATCTAGGAAAGAGTTGATATTGCAGTCTCCAATTTGAAGGTAGGCCAGTGGCAGAATTCCTTTTTCCTTGGAAAATCTTGATCTTTTCTCTTGAGGCCTTTAGTTGATTGAAAAGGCTCATCTTCATTATAAGGACACAGTGCTTTACTCAAAATCTACTAATTTAAATGTTAATTCCATCTTAAAATTACCATCACAGTGACATGTAGGCTAGTGTTTGATCAAATATCAGGGTATCAGAACCTAGCCAAGTTTTCACATAAAATTAACCATCACATTGCCCCACTAAGAACCAGGCCAACTGCTATGAGTGGGTAAGTGTTGGATGCTATTTACTCATAGCTGGTATCCACTTAAGCAGTCTTTCCCAGTAATATGTGTCTCAATGACTCTTTTCACCCTATCCCCAACAATCAATGAGGAGTAGCTGAGGTGGGACCAATTGTGTGGTGTTATTCATCTTACAGAGCTCCCTTGTAGAGCCAGACTGAAGCAAGACTCCAAATAAAATCCCATCCTCAAAAAAACTTCCTCAATAAATCATTTGAACAAGAATCTCTGAATTAACCTCTGCTTCTAAGAAATCTTACAAGTAGAATGGGAAATTGTACGGAAATATGTCTGGCCTGATCTTTCAGAGAATATCTGGAATATAAATTATATATCAGGTCTTCTCCTCTTCTTAAGACAATGGCTTTCATACTTCACTGCCAGTCAGCAATAGCTAAAGGGGGGGAAGAGAGGCTTATAAGGCTGTAGGCATTCCACCAATTCCCCATCCCCACACTGAAAATAAGTATCAGATGGAATCAGTTGAAAGTAAAAGAACACCAAAAATCAGGGACACAACACAGAAGCTGTACAAGAGATTCACAGGAATCTGCCTAGAGCATTCACAATTTCTGCTACACATGTTTGCCTCAGCCCATATACCTAGGCTTTGCCTCCACAACTGTAAGTCAGGATTTCTGAGACAAGGCTAAAATTCTCCACTCTTAACCAAGGTCCCAAGACATTCTAATATAAGAATTCCTGGAAATTATTACTTTTTAGGGCATATGATTTGTAGCATCCAGTTACCAGCCACAAAGCAACATAATTAAAGTGCAGTAAAGATACAGAAATAGAAAAAAATGGAAATTCTTCCCCTAGTCTTCTATATTTTCATATTTACTACACCTTATTTTTACAGTTAGCAATAGATGGCAAAATATAGTAAGACTTTTGCAAGCCAGGAATAACCACTGATCATCAACATCCAGAGCAGTCAGCTAATCAGCTTTCCACTACTGTGACAAAATACCTGAGAAAATTGACTTAGTAAGGGAGATTTATTTTGGCTCACAGTTTCAAAGATTTCTGTCTGTAGTCACTTGGCCCTGTTGCTTGGGGCCTGTGGTGGCACAGTACATGGTGGTGAGGTTGTGCATGGGGAATCCTAGACTCTTCACCTCATGCAGCTGGGAAGCAAAGAAATCAAGGAAGGCTAAGGTCCTAATATCCCCTTCAAGGGCATGCCTCGATGACCTAACTTCTTTCTACCAGGGCCCCTGTCCTAAAGGTTCTGCATTTCAGTAGCATCACAGGCTAAGAACAAAGCCCTCAATACATGGGCCTTTAGGAGACACTCAAGATCCAAACTATAGCCATGGTAAAGGAATTTTGCTAGTATGTGAAGAATTAAACTAAGGCTATATTAAGGTTTCATTCCTAACACCAGTAAAATAGATGCCAGCTTCTTATACAAGCCTCTTCACCTGTCCAAGAGCTCTTGTTTAAAAAGAAAAGACAACAGCATGTTGAAACTGCTGCACCTAAGCTCTTACCATATCGAATTATAGCTATGTGTACAGATTTGAGCTGATCTCCCTGCTTATTGGGTAGAAAAATTTCTACATTCAAAATAATAAAGAGCTAAGGAGAAGATTAAACACATAATATATGAAAAAAAGCCATTCATGTATTCACTTATTGTTTCATTCAGTGCACACGTACTGAGTGATTACCTGTTGCCAGGTACTGAGTAACACTATACTGAGGCCTGGAAGTAAAATCATAGAAGAAAGAGATACAGTTGCTGTCCCCACAGAATAGTTTAGAAACAGTTTAGAAAGCAAGCCGTTACATTACAATGTTACCATTTCTGCAACCATAGGACAGACTGCTGTGAGAGGACCTACGAGTACTGCCAATCTGAAAAAGACTTCATGGAGAACAAGAAATCTAAACTGAGACCTAAGATAATCAGAAGATGATGACAACAGGAACTTGAGGAAAGGATAGTGAGGGGAAGAACTCAACCACGAATATGGTGAGAAAAGACAAGAGCACTGAAATTTAAAAACAGTCTGAGGCAATTTCCTCAAAAGAATTGGCATCCACCAGAAAAAGAATCAATGACTTATACACTCTATGACAAGAAGGCTGGATCTTAAAATCTATAAAAAATGCCCAGAAGGAAGCTCCCCCACCTCCATCCCAGGCTCCTAGGGCAGTGAAGCTCAGCCGGTCCCAGCACCCAGAAGGAAGCTCCCCTGCCACCACCCCAAGCTCCTAGGGCAGAGAAGCTGAGCTGGTCCCAGCACCCAGAAGGAAGCTCCCCCGCTGCCATCCCAGGCTCCTGGGGCGGAGAAGGTGAGCCATGTGGGTGCCAGAAGCACCCCCTGCCCACCCCAATAAAATGAGAAGACACATAAATAAGCCTCAAAAACAGACTTCCAGAGCACCTACAGCAATCCCAAAGGGAAACGAGATGGAACAATCTGTTGCTCAACCACCTGGACTCTCTCAACTGGCAACAAAAGAGGATCTGGGAAAAATGAAATCAGAAATAATTACTCAGATAACAGCAAAGATTTTGCTCATGGGGCAAGACATGAGTAATAAATCTAGAGAGAACACAGATAAAAAAAATAGAGGATCTGAGGAACATGATGGAATCCAAACATAAGAAACAAATGGAATCCATGAAACAGATACAAACAGATTTCCAAGAGATTAAAAACTCCACGGAAAGTCTGCACAGCAGAATGAACCAATGTGAGGATAGAATTTCACACACAGAAGATAAGATTGCAATTAGTGACCAGGAAAAGAAAAATTGCTTTAAAATTGTAAGGGAACACGAGAAATCAATCCAGCAGCTGCTAGACGATGCAAAGAAGAATAACATAAGACTGATTGGAGTCAATGAAGAAAGAGGAGAGAGTGCAGATGACATAAAAAAAACTCTTCACAGAAGTGATGGCAGAAAACTTCCCAAGCAGGGGAAAAGAACTTGACATAGAGATAAGTGAGGCATATAGGACTCCAGCTACCCTTAATCAAAAAAAATCTACACATAGGCATATAATAGTTAGGATTTCAGAAATCCCACAGAAGAATAAAATTCTACAAGCAGTTAAGAGAAAAGAAACAAATTACATACAAAGCAAAGCCCATCAGAATCACAGCAGACTTCTCAATGCAAACCCTCAAGGCAAGAAGAGCTTGGAGTGATGTATTTCAAGCCCTAAAGGAAAACAGCCTCCAACCCAGATTGATGTACCCTGCAAAAATATCTTTCAAAATTGATGGAGAGGTAAGATTCTTTCATGATAAAGGCCACCTCAGGAACTTCATGAATACCAAACCGGCACTCCAAAAAATTTTAGACAATACCCTAGGAAAAGACAATGAGGATCACAACCCCAGGAAACCCAGCAGAATGAATCCATTGGGCGTGACAAATTAAATGCAAAGGGGGAGAATCCAACAAAAAGAAAAAAGTCATGACAAGGCTTTTAAAACTTTTAACTTCATCTCCCTAATGAGTGCGTAATTCAATCTTATAATTGTACTGATTAGTATTTTTCTGATTCTAGAGTTGCACACCTTTCCTTGTGCTATACTGGCTATTTATCATCTTCTTATGTTTATATTTTAATTGGGTTGTCTATTAATGAGCTCTAAGAATTCTTTATATATTCTGCTCATAGGTTATATGCATTGTAAATATGGTCTGTTTAAGGACTACTTTTCATTTTAAAGATGACATTTAAAGTTCTAAATTTTGATGGAATCTCATTTATCAAGTTTTTTTCTTTTATACATCATGTTTTTTGTATCCTAGGTAGTTCTTGCCTACCCTGAATTCATAAATATTTCCCCTTTTAATTTCTTCTTAAAGTTTTATACTTTTAGGCTTTGTCATTTAGGTTCATAGATCCCTTCAAGTTATTTTCATGTATGGAAAAAAAGGGTTGAGGTTAATTTTTTATATTCGGATACCAGGCGTTCTAGTGCCATTTGCTGAAAACACTATCTCTTCCTCAGCTCTTGAATCAAGTTTATATTCTATAAAATGCTAATGTTAAATAATCTTTCAAAACTCAGTGGACCATATATGTGTGGTTCTATTTCTAGATTCTCTGTTTTATTCCAATGATCAATATGTCTTTCCTTACGCCAACACTGCCTTGATTACTGTAGCTTTAGAAGAAGTCTTAAAATTGGGTGCTAAATGTCTTCCAACACTGCTTTTGTTTTTGTTTTTGGCTTTTCTGGGCCCTTTGTGCTTCTACATAACTTTTAAATTTCAATATCCAATTCTTCATTTATAGCAAGTATACACAGATCTGGATTTTTATATATACCTTGTGTTTTCTAATCCTGCTAAATTCAAGTACAAATTCTAGGGGCTCCAAGAGATTTCTTAGTATTTTCTCTGTAGATGATCATTTCATCTACATATAAAGATTTTGCTTCTGCCATGCCAATCCTATCCTAGTTGTATCATTTTATTGCCAAACTATTTTGGTTTAGACCTATGTTTCAAAGTCGAATGGACAGATGAAGAGTAGGCATATATGCCCTTGTTCCCCACTTTAGGAAGAAAGCATTGTATTGTCTCCATTCATAGAAGATTTGTTGGAAGTATGGAGTATATGTCTTTGATCTGTTGAGAAAGTTCTGTTCTACTTCTAGTCTCCTGATAGCTTTTACCATGAACAGCCATAGAATTTAGTCCAATACTCTTTCTCCATCTAGTGACAGGGTCATATGGCTTTCTCCTTTCCTCTGTTAAAATGATTACTTTTGGGGGTGGATCTTCCATTGCTGAACCAACACCGCCATCCCTATAATAAAACCATTTTCTGCATACTGCCAGATCTTACTTCTAATAGTTTGTTTGGTTAAACAAATTTCTATCTCTGTTCATACATTTTTCTTCTATTATCTTTATCCAGTTTTAGGATTAGCACAATGTTGATTTCCTACAATGGGGGAGAAGTGTTCCTTCTTTCTGCTTTAAATGTTTGATATAATTTATCAGTTAAAATGTTTATGAGCCTGCTGTTGTCATATAGGTAGGTGTTCTAGCTAGGAATATACTTTCTTTAATAGGTGCTATTCAAATTTTATATTTCCTCCAGGGTTAGTTTCATCAATTTGTCTTCCAAGGTACTTCTTAGAAGTTGTCAAATTTATTTAAAAAAGATTTTTGTAATATGCTTTCTATATCCTTTTAAATTCTATAAAATCTGTGGTAATGTCTCCTAGATCTTAATATTGTAACTTTAAAAATCTATAACTGATATTGTGTACCAGGAAGAAGAGGTCTAAAAGAGCAGAGGAATTGGGAGGGGTAGGGGAAGGGAAAAAAGGGAAAGGAAAAAATATGAGAAGAGGAAAAAAATGGAAACAAGGTCTTTGGGAAGGGTGGAGGGGGTGAAGGGAGGGCAAGGGAAGGGGAAAAAAAATAAGAACCAAGAGACTCATGTAGTGGTACAAGATCCCAATGATGAATATAACTGTATTTTATCCCTAAAATGTACCAATAAAGTTAATGGGGAAAAAAATCTATGAAAAATACTATTTCTTGGTCTGTACTAAGTAAGAAGCACTCAGTCTTCAAAGAAAACTCCTTTGAAGTAACAAGGATTTGATTCTCACAAACCAGATATGTCCACTTAGTGGCCATCTCTCCAATGGAGAACATGGAGACCGTGACATACTTGTTTCTTGCTCCTACTAATCTATGTGCTGATTGTTAATTCTTCCACAGAGGCCTAGGATTTTAAGGATTATGAGGTCTATGGAAGGAAGCAGGATAATTTGCAAACATAAGCAAAGTTTATACATTTCAACTTATAATATACAGTTGAGAATTTGGGTAAGAAAGGAAAAAGTAAGAAATGAACAACTAGCTATAAAGGATATTGAAAAACATACTTCCTTTTTCTGGAGCTGGTAATAAAATGGTGGGTTCTTAGCTATCACCATACTGCATGTCACAAAAAGAAAGAAAAGACATGGTTTACTAGATGATTGCCAATGTGATTAAGAGTGATTAAAACTGAAAGTTAAAGAGAAGAGAAATAAAGTCAAAATATAATGGAAGTTTCATATGTTATAAAAGATAACAAAAAAGAATAACTGTGGAGATAGGACTGCTATGGCTTGAAAATATATTCCAAAGTTTTGTATTAGAACTTAATCCTCAAAATATGTGTTGGGAAGGTTGGACCTAATAGGAGGTGCTTAGGTCAAGAGGGCAGAGCCACACATGAAATGCTGCTTGTATTATTCAGTTTTCTCATCACTGAGAAAAAATACCCAATGCCTACAACTTAAAGAAGAAGTATAATTAAGCTTACAGTTTTGGGGTTTCAGTCCATAGTCAGTTGGCTCCCAGACAGAAACAGCATGATAGAAGGGCTTGGCAGAGAAAAGCTGTTGCCCTATAGCAGCCAAGAACCAGAGAGAGAAGGGAAGAGTCAAGGTGGAAAATATGCCCTCCAAAGCTATCCCCCAGTGACATACCTCTTCCAACCAGGCCCTACCTCTTAATAGCACATTTAGCTATGAACTTATTAATAGGGCAGTCCTCAGGTGAGTATAGTGGCCTTCGTGATCCAATCCTTTTCCAATAGATCTACTTCTGAACACATGAGACTTTCCGGTGACATTCTAGATATAAATCATAACACCGCTATATAAAATGCTTTTAGGAATAGGTTCAGTCACTTCCACTTTTCTGTCACGTGAGGAACAGCATTACTCCCTTCCAGAAGATACAGAGCTCCAGATGCCAGCTTGAAAAGATCAAGTCCTCACCAGACACCAAACCTGCCAATGATCTTGGACTTCCCAGCCTCCAGACCTGTGAGGAAATAAATTTATATTCTTCATAAATCATCTACTCTGTAGTAGTACTTTGTTGTATAGTAGCACAAACATACTAAACTAAGTACTCAGCAATCGAGGAGAGAAAATAAGTTGAATGGGAGTTAAAGAAAAGTGTAAGCCACTGCATGTCAGTAAATACTTATCAGCTCTTGAAGAAAAGAGCTATAAATACTAATGTATTCATATTTATAAATTTTACTGATACAAAGGATGCACTTCTCTTAATTTGAAAACAATGATACACTATACAGTATTCTTTATTATAAATTCCATACAGCTAATTGATTTGCACAGAATGCTTTTGTTCATTTTTGCTGAACTCTTGTACCATTATATTCAACCTATAGTTAGTTTGCAAATGGCAAGTGAGCACATTTCTCACATGAACTTTGATATTTTCACTGACATTTAGCAAGTAAGAAGAAAAGCAAAACAATGAAGACATATATTGGAACTTTACTCATTTATCAATGACACAAGTGATTTCGTTGTGAAATTGTAAAATAGTTTCAAACACTTCAAGAATATTTTCTTGGTTTGTTATGCTACTCAAATGTAATGGCTACAGCCATGACACATTTTTGTGTTTATCTGCATTATTTACAGTTGCTCCGTCAATATCTTAAGTCTAGACAGTCAACAAAATGGTAAATCAAATGCTGACTTGTAGAACTTGCTGATTTTCATGGTGTAAATATTCTTGCCACAGTCAATTTCAAGCTACTAATTTGATGTAAGTAATATAAAAATACATGGAAGGAGGTGGGATCAAGGACAGATGCAGAGAAGATGCTTAAGGAATGAGGGGTCATTTTTTGATGAGAACATAAAGGGAGAGCACTGCAGGCAGAGAACAGTGAGAGCAAAGACACAAAATTCAGAAATCCCAGGGAATGTTTGTGAGAGGGAATGTTGCTCTTAGTTATCATGAAGACAAAGAAAATGTCTGTCTGATTCACTACTGTATCCTGATGCACAGCCAGTGCCTGGTCCATGGTGAAATCCTAGTCCCAAGAAATCTTTGCTGAGTGAATGAGTGCAGATTGGCTGAAGTTAAGGGGTACAAGAGCATAAACAGGAAACAGCAGAAGGACTTTGCAAGTCAATTGGAGGAGTTTGGACATTGTTCTGTAAATACAAGATATTTTGAAATTGAAGTTTATTTCCATCTATAAAATACGAATGATGCTCTTGATTATTACTCACTTCAAGATAATTGTTAAAAACTGAAAGTGATAAGCTGTCAACACATACATTCTCAGTGCCACTGAAAAGTATTTGGGGAATGCTAAATGTCAGGAAATTGTGTGATCTGTTGGATGGTCACCTTTGACTGGGCTGTCTACTCTCCCAAAATCACAAAGTTGCCCTAGTATGCTAAGCTGAGCTAGTCCATAAATGAAATCTGGTAGACTTTGTACAAATTTGTACAAATTTGAGCTTCCATTTCCTTCTTGTTCACAGGGGCACTATGTGACTCTTCATTTAGAAAAGAGTTCTGAGTCCTAATACTAATGAGATTTTTTCAGTGACTCTTCAAGCAGCATAGCTTACTCAGAGGGATGATATGATGATTAAATAACACAGACAATGAGTGAGCAATTATTTAAAATTTCCACTTAGGCTAAATTAGATTGATTCACCCCACTTCACAAATTGGGCCAAACATGACTTTATTTGAGTCAACAGCAACCACATGTGCAGACATTCAGAGCAATCTACACACATGTGCTGCTTGCTTCTAGCTCAGGACATTTTCACTACAATGCTTGGGAAATAAGGCAGGGAAAGGTCTCTCTCATAACCTTTAGCAAATAAATCTCAGCACTAGCAAACTGCATATTTGCAACTTCAATTATGTGTCAAGTTCAATTTTTTGTATTATAAAATGGGGCACATTTGTTTATAAGAGTGTTTCAGCCACCAAAAAAGCAGTAAGTGGATTTGGATTCTAGTTCTGACTCAGCCACCAAAATAGCTGCATATTTTAGCAAGTCCCTGACTTCTCTGAGCTTCTTTCCAAAGAGGGAAAACCATGAGCCTTTTGTTAGTGTGCAGTTTATGCTTTGCAGCTATTATATTTTGAGCAAATCTAGGTGAAGAAGTAAATTATTTTAATATGTTAAAACACAAAAGCCCTTTCTTAAGAATAGTAACTGAGTTGAATGTACTCTTATGCCATACTGAGGAGGTGAGGAAAATCTGCCAAGTAGGACCAGAACACAGCTCACCTCTTTGAGAAGGAAAAAGTAATAGAACTAACTATGGTGCATGCAGGGACACGCTGTTGGCCCTGCCTTTGCCTGGAATAAAAAAGACTGCTGCCAACTTCTCTCTTCCTTTGTTGGGAAGGAGTACTAGCACCACTACTCAGCAACTTTGGCAAAATGAAGAACCAGGCAGTTCTCTCTGAAGGCCACAGCATCCTACAACCCAGGAAAGCCCCCTGAGAAGCAACTGTTTGAGTCACTGCATTATACTGTTTGTGCCTCATGCTGTTTTATCCTACTTTTGAGACCTTGGCTAGAAGCTGATCAGTTTCCTTTTTAAAACAGCCAACTAAGTCCACATCCCCAGCTATTTCCCACATGGGACTCTTACACGCATACTCCCACACTAGTGCCAGGTACCACACAACCAAGGACAGCCTGCCAGGAACCACACAATCTGAGAGGCCAAGAGTCTGCTGAAAGGATTTGAATTGGGCATCCTAAGCCTGCTTGCCCTGCCTGACTTGTTCCTTCTCACAGAAACCATAAGGAAGCCCCTTGCCCACAATTCCCCTCTCTCTGGCTCTGAACCAATTCCAATGCTTCCCTACATGGCCCTCCATAGCGTTCTGTGTTGTCTGCTGAGGATCTGTAAGTATAACAAAACTGTAAAACTCTCCAGTGTCTCTTTCTGGCCTCACCATACTTCATTCAATGAACTGGTTAAAAGAGGCATGCTGCTTAGATGTGGCTGAAATAAGGATGGGCTTTCTGAATATTAGAGTTATCCAAAAGTAATGCCTAGAAATATATTTGGACAAACTCCTGCTTCAAGAAGTGCATTCTGTGCAGCAATTTGTGCTCCCTAATTTTCCTGACGGATTAAAATACATGACGTCCAGCTGAATTAACATTCTTACTAGTTTTTTCCTCTGCCTTTTCCTGCTTCCTTTATCCTCTTCTTCTGAGCACACTCCCTCAATAAATCAAGTGAGTTGGGCAGAGTGTCACAGGTCTCTAATCATAGAAGGTCTCTAATCATAGCTACTCAAGAAGCTATATTCCCAAGAAGCTCTATCTACCACTGGGCTAGTTCTCCATTTTACCTTGGTTCAATCCCCAGCACTGCAAAAATACTAATTTTTTGAAAACTAAATTAAAAATAAATACAATGAACAGGAATTCTTGTTTCAGGCTCTGGTTCTTGTAATATTACCAAAGAAGGAAGGTTGGGCGCATTTGCCTATGTGAGCCATTTTTTCTCATATGATCCTCACAACAGCCCTCTGAGACAGGACTTATAGATTTCAGGGGTTTTTTAAATTTTTATTTTAATGTAATAAAAGTAGATATTAATAAAGAAAATATAAAAGTGGTTCTGTGAAAAAATACTTTCTCATAACAAAAATAATTAGAGAATAACAATGGTAAATACACTGTGTATCATGATCTTAAAGAATATATTTTCATTTGCTAATCTATCTCTCAGCTCATTTCCTAATAATACTTTTTTATATAAAACATTTTAATTATTAACAAAGTATGTCATACTCAGTATAATTTTGAACAATTTCTTCCTATTTCACAATATCTCTTATACATTTTGGCCCTTATTCACACTTTCAGTTTCTCACACCAGAGAGACAATGTGATATTTACACATATGTGTTCTATTTTTTTCACTTACGAGTATGGTTTCAAGGTGTAGACTCCACTTTAATAGAAAAGAAAACTGAAGGCCAGAGAACATATGAGATTTACCAAAGTCATGTAGAAAAAAATTATTAAAATCAAAGACTGTACTCTCAACCTTATACCTCAGTTCAATGTTTAATGGGAGCTCTAGCAACATGTATGTATGTTTTAAACCTTTCTAGGAGTGTTGCCTTCAGGAATCAATAGTGAAGAAAGATAGCATCACCTTTACCTCCCAGAGGGTGTCATGTCAGCCCCATTTGGGGTTTGCATGCAAGTCGCAGCTCTCTATTGGCTCCCCTCATTTGACTCAGTTTGGGCTTCTTGGGAAGGCATATCTGAAATCTCAGTTTGAAACTGAGCATTGTGCCAGAAAGCTAAAGATACACATGTACCAAGATGATTCCTAGCTTAGGATCTTTATTCTTCCCCTATCTATTCTTAACCTTTATTTTTTATAGAGGAAAAATCATATTACTCATCCCCCGATATCAACACACCACCTCTAGAGCTGCTATGGAATCCTCCCACCCTCCCATATTCAATCAGATTCAATAATTTTTCTGTTCTACCTCTATTGTGCTTCTCAGAGATTCCCCCATTCCCACCTTTGTCACCTGACCTCCTGCTAGGTTATTATTGTAACCTCTTAGATCAAATTACTGTTTATGTTTGTTTGTTGTGTTTTTTTATTTTGCAGTGCTAGGGACTGAACCTAGCATCTCACACATGCTAGGTTACTCCAAGTTACTGTATTCTTAACCACCACACCCAGAGAGCTCCAATCTCTCTTCCTAAGCACAACCTCTGTTCAGGTCACACACACACACACACACACGCACACACACTCATGTCACAATTCCTTCAGTAGTTTCAGTTACTGAATAAAGTTGTAACTCCTCTGTCCCTCACTCTGGCCAGTATGGTCCAACTCATTCTTTGCAATTTCAGTCCTCTTTCGCTCTGATCAGTGTTCAATTCCAGCACCCAATTCTGCACAACCTTTAGTTGCTTATCTGTTGGGAGCATTTCTACATAAATTTTGGAGAAAAATCACTTCATAATTAAAGTATGATTATAGCTGTCTAAGGCTCAAAGTCACCTTGCTCATGAGCCAGCTATGGCATGTGAAAACATCTTGCCTCCAGTCACAGCTAGGGCCTCAAGGGTCCCATGACACTATGGCATTCAATGGCAAGACTTCATCAGCTGAAGACATCTTGCTTCTTTGAGAACCGAGCAATAATACAAAAAGAAAAAGGTTTTACCTAGAAAGAGACTAATTCCTTGTCAAACTTAACTCATCCCACCCGTCATTATAAGAATGCTTTCTGTACAGTCCTCCTCAACAGAAAAGCCTCATGACTTAAGATTTTCATCAGCTCCTCATTGACTTTGACCACAGCCCCCTAAGTCACCTGATACGCTCTCCAATTCTTGTGTGTACCCAATAAATAGTGGCAAGCTCAGAGAGTCTTTCTTTGCCCATTCCAAGGCACTGACCACCTGGCCCTCATGTACTTCGAAATTATGCAAGTCTCTATTGTCTTTTTTCCTTTAATCCTCATCGTCTCCCTTTCCAGGTAATCAGAGGATTAAGTGCACTCTGACACTTATCCTCTTTTATCTTTGTGGTCTTGCTGCATATTCTTCTTGAAACATATTCTAATATCTCTTGTCTTAAATCAAACCCAACTGTCAAGTGTCACCAAGATAAATAATTCCCTGATGCAAAGAGCCAGGGCCATTTCTTCTTTCTCTGAATTTCAAGAATCTTCCCTGAGCTACTTCACTGCACAAAGGTTTTGAGGCATCTTATAGAAACTCCACTAATTAAAACTGGATCAGCTTTACTTTACAAATAATTTCCTGGTGAAATATTCATTAGCATAGGAGGCTAAGGTAAAGGGAGCCTCATGGAGTTGGAATAGAACACACATAAGATTACTCCAGGATGCTGCTATACACCTTTTATGAGGTAATTTACTCTTAATTTTCCAACAGACAATTCCAAAAAAAGGAAATACAGTTCAGCATAGCATACATTGCCCATAACATATTCATTGTTCATTATTCCTCAAGATAATTTATTATCACTTGATTTTACATGAATTATTAAACCCTAAGTGCCTTCAACAAAAGGTATGCATTGCACATCTTTTAGTTTCCAAGAGCACCAAATGCAGTGCCTTGCTTTTAGTGACTAATGATCAAATGCCTACACAATTGAATTGAACTCCTTTTATTCATTCATTCAACAAATGTATATCCAGGGTCTACTAGGTGTTCTGTCATTGCAACAACAAATAAAACTCCCTCTTCACACACAGCTTACATATCTCATTCACTGGCTAGAACATTATAAATCATCCCTACTGAAAATGCCTCCTGGTGCTCATTATCATATAAAGTGGGATACTTCATATGACATGAAATTCCATAAATCCCTGTAGGAAACTTGCCAAAATCTTTGTCTGCTCATGTGAGGATACACATTTGGACAGTAGAGAAGAAAGCTGGAGTCACACTTTTTTTTAACCTATATGGGTTTTTTTTTCATTGTTTGCCAGTCGTCTGGTCTAGTATTATTCTAGGTATTTCTTTGGATGTGTTTTTGAAAAAAAATTAACACATAAAAAATTTTTAGTAAAGCAAATTGACCTCAACATAGGTGGGCCTTATCCAATCAGTCAAAGGCCTGAATAAAAAACAGCATTACTCAGCAAGAGAGAAACCTCCAAAAGACTACTTTCAGGCTTCTTCTGCAACAACAGCTCTTCTGGATTCTACCACAGACAGCATTCAGATTCAAAGTAAATCAACAGCTCTCCTGGGTCTCCAGGCTGCCAGTTCACCTTGCGATTTATGGACTTGTCAGTCTCCATATCTAAGTAAGCAAATTCCATACACTGAATAAATGACTGAATATACTATTGATTCTGTTTTCCTAGAGAACAATGCAAGTATTTAAAAATTGGAAGATTACAGACAAGAACCCATATTTCTAGTTCACATCAAAGTCCAACCTTACAGAAAAGAAATTACTGAGTCTTAGAAACACAGAAGATATACTGGAGGTGGTTGTATAGGTTACGGGAGAACTGATAAGCCAACAGAGAATCATGAAGCTGCATGGACATCAGCAACCACAGGAATTCACTACTATATCAGAACTGGAGGGAAAGAAGAAGGCAGCAATAGACAAGGTGTTAAAAAGGACAAGGAAGGAGCTAGGGTCACCTAGTAAAGGATTGGAGTGGACCTGCCTCAGAGAAGCTGGGGTCCTTGAGTAGGTCTTCCTCCTGCTGGCGGTATTGTCTAGAGCAGAGATGCAGGGTTAGAAACACCTTGGATTCCCACTCTTTCTCCCATGCCAGCACCTCCCATGGCAAGACCAAGGCAGAAGCCAGCTGATTTGGGAGTCTGGAGACTGCAGCCTATATATATCAGCCTGCATGATTCAGAATGGGGCAGGAATCCAAGGGTGAAAGGACTGACTGCCACCCAGCCTCTCCAAAAAGATAAGTTTGCACACTAGCCTTGAACCCTGCCAACATCTATGGGTTTGAGCTGAATAGCTGAGTAGCAGCTGGGTCCCTTAGCCTGGGCACATACTCCTCATTTGCCTCACTGGTAATCAGGGCATACCAGAGCCAGAGGGGAACTATGGGTTGAATGTTTCTGACCTCTAGCCCCAAATTGATATGTTGAAGCCAGGATTCCCAATGTGATGATATTTGTAAGCAATTAAGTCTTAAGGGTTGTTCTTTCATGAATAAGATTAATGTCCTTAGAAGAAGGTCTCTCTTGTATCAAAAAAGCAGTCAACTATAAACCAGGAAAAGAGCTTTCACCAAGAAATGAATCAGCTAACACCTTGATCTTGGACTTCCCAGCCTCCAGAACTATGCAAAAATAAATATTTATGGTTTAAGTTACTTAGTCTGTGGTACTGATTGTACCATACTAACCTAAGACAAGGAGACTAAAAAAATTTTAAAACTGTCACATCTGACCTTATCATGTTATGGAGAAGGGTAAAGCCCAGAGTTGGAATAGACTAACCTAATTGGACAGATAGAAGCACCAAGCTGCTTTTTCAGTTTAGTGTTTTTCCTTCTAACACCTTATCTATGGCAGCAGGAATTGAAAAGATTCCCTCTAATTACAGAGACAATTCTCTGGAGAATGACTGTATTTTAAGATACAAAACAACAATCCAGACTTTTGAAGAACAAAATGGTTGGTTTAAATCAGATGGAAAACACATTTACAAAATGAGTTCAATAAAAAAAAAGTAAAGAAAAAAATCTCCAAAACCTAATCTAAAGCAATTTTGCTGTCTTTTTTTAGTCTGAACAACATGTTCTTTTTCCTTATAAGTGACTTTAGAATGAGTACCTAATGATTAAGGGTATAACAAAGAAGATTTTTTTATGAATTAAAATAGCTGTTTAGTTGTTTGGGATGGCTATGCCAGTCCTCAGTATCTTATTCTATTAGGCATCTCAGCTTTTACATAACATAAGGAAAGGGGAAAGGAATGTCTCTTCCTGACTACCACATTCATTCGTGTCTTTTTGTATCTTTCCCATATTCCACCACACACAGTTTTGGTAGCTCAGTAAATTGAAATTTAACAGCAAGAATTCTGAAGCCTTAGACTCACCAAAGAAGTGTGAATTGGGTTTAATTAAGTCTTATTTGCTTAAGCAAGTTGAAGAGTTAACAGTTATCACAATTTTTCATCATCTGCTCTCAGCAGGGTTTCCAAGCCTCTTCTCTAAATTGGCCCACTCCTGCCTCTAAGCACAAGCAATTTGCTGGAGAAATGGCTCGGAATTCAGCACAGGTGGCAATAATGGTAAGGTCTATCCTTCTCAGAGTCAGGCAACCTCACAGCCTCCCTCTTCTCATTTTAAAGAATAAATAAAGAATATTTATGTAGGAAAATTATGCTAGTAAATATACTAATCACTATCAGATTTTATTAATTTTAGCTAGCTCTGCTATTTCAACAATAGAATATTAACAGCCATTTGGGTTCATTAATTCTAGATTTCCAAAGAGTGATTCTTAGAATTCTAACAATAAAACATGAGGTCAACAGCAATATTTCATAAGAAAATAAAAGAAGGAAAAGATTCTGTTTAGAGGGAAAATGCTAGGGTTTTTCTTGGGGGATCCCAATACATCTTTTTCTTACACTAAAAACCTTGTGCCATTTATAGAAATGAGGTTACAAGTGAGCTCATTGGTTTGTTGAATGAATATTGAGCTCATTAGCCTCAATACTTTTCCTAATCTTACTGTTCTTTCTCAGAAACTAATAGTGAACTGAGGATCACCTTCAAAGATCATTGACTTTGACTTAGTCACATAGCCATGTCTTTAGGAGCCTCTGAGTGACAAAACCATACACCACCAAAAACAGTAGCCTGTCATGATCCTTGCCAGCAGTAAGGAAACACTTCCATGTGTTTCTCTTCCTATTCTCATCACACCAAAACCAAAGCATACTGCTGACCAAAGCTGCTGACCAAAACCAGAGCATGCTGTTTCCGAAAGGGACACAGTATTTTCTTTTGGGGACAGCAACTGCCTAGGTTCTGAGACTAGCAAAACTAAAAACAGCAATTCTATTCCTCACTTCCCCGTCTCCTTGCAACTAAACATGGTCATGTGATATAATCTCAGTCTAAAAGATACATATGATAGTCACTTGATAAAGAGTCATAGATGTCTACATCCTCCCACAACCACCTATTTTTTTGATGGTTGGACCAATGGAAGTCCTCTTAGGACCATGAGACAACAAACAAAAGAATGGAAAAATAACTTTCTAAGAGTGACAGCACAGAAAGTGTCTGGGTCCCTGATAATCAAGAGGGTACCACTAACCACCTATGAAAAAAGATTTTAAATTTCAGTAATTGCTTTAAGCTACTGATAGCATTTCTGTTTTAACCTCATTTTCCCAGGAAAACTTTAGGAACTTTGTCTTAGAAACTATTCTTCTGTAAATTTAAATATAAATAAAAGAAAGAAAATATTATTCAATTCCTAAAATATTAAAAAAGACGCAAGGTTTGGATTTGTATCTGTTTGGTGAATTTGATGTTTAATTCACTATTATGCCAGAAAAACCTTTTAGCTGCATCCAAACTGATTATTTGTAACATAAGCCATTATTTTGGGTGACTGTGTATTTATTTATTTTCCGATTACATTTTATTTAATAAGTAAAATATCCATTTACAGATCTCTTGCTGCTATTAAGTGGTTTTATTATTAAAGATCTAGATCTCTTAATTTAGTCACACAAAATCCATTACTGTATTCAATTTGGATGGACAGGTGCCATAATAATAAGCTTCCTTTGATGTCAGAAATTATAGAAGCAGATTTAATGTCAGCCTTAAGCTCCAGATAAATTCTACTTTACCCACCTCACACAGGTGAACATAGAGTGATTAAGGTAATAAAATCATTGTGTAGTATGAAGTGGATACTAAACAAGGTTAATGGCTCCAGATAATATGTAGGTATTGTAATACCATCAATTATAGCTATCGTGATAGATGAATTATTCTAAGTGGCACAGAGCAGCATGGACTCCGGATCTTAGAATGAAGTTACTGATCTAGCATATGTTTTCTCCCCAATCCTCATTCATAAAGAGATTGTGGGTAAAGACAACACTGTACACCCACTATCTTGTCCCAAAGTAAATCACCAACTCTCAGTCACAAAAGAATCCAAAAGGACCTGGATTGTCTTTATTTTCTAAAGAACACTAAACAGGCCCACTGTATTGATGACATCAGATTAACTGACCCTGGTAACAATTTACTAGTAGTTAAAAGAATTTGAATATTGAAGTCAGCACTATTATGAAATATTACGTTTTTTCTGGTAGTGAAAAAGCTTGTGACCATAAATAATTTATTTAATTATTTAATCATGGAATTTCAATGTTTTAATCTCTAAAATAGAGGCAGTAATGATGAGGTAATGTTACTACCGATATATTTAAGAAGGTTCGGGAAGCTGGGCGCTCTCCGTTGGCCTCTAGTGTGTGGGCTGGGGTTGGTGCGGCTCCCCGCTCCAAAGCGCTCAGGCTGTACTTCTGCTCCCGGGGGCTTTTGTGCCGGGCTGCGGCCCCGCTCCGCGTCAGCTCGATCCTGCTCGGCCCGCGACGCTCGGCCCGGGAGGGAGCCTCCGTGAGCGCCGAGGCGGCGGCGCGGCCCCGGCCAGCAGCCCCGAGCGATCGCGCCGCGGTACAGGCTGAGGGGCGGGGCGGGCCCCGAGATGCCGGTGTTCCTGGAGGACGCGTGGGTCCTGACCAAAGACAAGTTGAAGAGCGAGCTGGTCGCCAACAATGTGACGCTCCAGGCCGGCGAGCAGCGCAAGGACGTGTACGTGCAGCTCTACCTGCAGCACTTCATGGCGCGCAACCGGCCGCCGCTCGCCGCTGGCGCCAGCAGCAAGGCCCCGGGGCCTGACTTCTCCAGTGAGGAGGAACTCGAGGCCACGCCGGTGCCCGGCTCCGGGGCCCGCGGCCTAACCGCTGTCGGCAGGAAAGCCACAAAGAAAACTGATAAACCAAGAATAGAAGATAAAGATGACCTAGATGTAACAGAGCTCTCTAATGAAGACCTTCTGGATCAGCTTGTGAGATACGGAGTGAACCCTGGTCCTATTGTGGGAACAACCAGGAAGCTTTATGAGAAAAAGCTGTTGAAACTGAGGGAACAAGGAACAGAATCAAGATCTTCTACTCCTTTACCAACGATTTCTTCTTCAGAAAGTACAAAGCAAAATAGAAGTAATGACTCTGACAGATACAGTGACAACGAAGAAGACTCTGAAATAGAGCTCAAGCTTGAGAAGAGAGAACCACTAAAGGGCAGAGCAAAGACTCCAGTAACACTCAAGCAAAGAAGAATTGAGCACGATCAGGTGGGAGGAAAAAACAGAGGAAAAAAGAGTAGAAAGGGATATTCTTAAGGAAATGTTCCCCTTTGAAGCATCTACACCAACAGGAATTAGCACTAGTTGCTGCAGACCAATCAAAGGAGCTACAGGGCAGCCATTAGAACTCAGTGATTTCAGGATGGAGGAATCTTTTTCATCTAAATATGTTCCTAAGTATGTTCCCTTGGCAGATGGCAAGACAGAAAAGACAAAAAAGGGACGCCCCATTTCTATATGGATAAAAATTTTGCTGTTGGTTGTGGCGGTTTTTTTGGTTTTGGTCTATCAAGCTATGGAAACCAACTAAGGAAATCCCTTCTCTCATTTTGTATCATGCTGGAAAATCCACCTGAATGATTTCCCTTTGGCACATTCAGCTTGGTCTCCTATTTTTAATAACTGTGTAGAAAAACATTGTGTATACTCATTGATTTCAGAACTAAAAAATGTGATTTCACCTCAATAAATTTAGTATTCCATTGAAAAGCAAACAAGATATATAAATGAACTTCATTTAAATGTTTTGGACTTTAGACTAGTAGGAGATCACCTTGTGCCATATAAATAATCTTTTTTTTAGCTCTGGAACTTTTTCATAGGCTTTATTTTTTTAATGTGGACATCTTCATTTTGGCGGAAAATGTATATTGTTTTTGTGTATCTGGGAAATAAGGGCAAAACATGTATAATGTGAAGCTACACATACTTTGAATTCTTACAGAAAAGATTCTAAGATTTAGTCTCTGCTAAATAAAAATATTACAAATGTGGAGGCGCGTGGAACACGCCGAATTGGCCCACTGCAGACAGGCAGACACCTGGTTCCACACTACAAAGATGCAGAGGACACCAGGCCACCAGACCACGGTACTGAGTCCCACTGTTCCTGGCCCAGAGGAAGGGGCTTCTGGGCCACCATCCCACTGCTCCTGGTCCAGAGATAGGGACTTCTGAGCTGCCATCCCACTGCTCCTGGTGCAGAGGAAGGGGCTTCCTGGCCACCATCACTCCCACTGCTCCCAGCCCACAGGAAAGGGCATTTGGGTCACCATCCCTACCGCTGCTCCCGGCCCCTGGCCCACCTCTCCCAGCTCAGAGGAGGTAATCCGTGCAGGTGCTAACAGCCCCCTGCCCCAGTCGAAATGAGAAAACACATAAATAAGGGTCAAAACCAGACTTCCAGATCACCTACAGCAACCACAAAGGGAAATGAGATGGAACACTCTGATACTCAACCACAAGGACCCACTGAACGGCAATAAAAGGGGATCTGGAAAAAATGAAATCAGAAATATTTTCTCCGATAACAGGAGAAATTGTGCCCCTAGTGCAAGACATGATTGATAAATCTAGAGAGGAGCTCAGGAACATGATGGAATCCTAACATAGGAAACAAATGGAATCCATAAAACAGATGCAAATAGATTTCCAGGACATGAAAAACTCCACTGAAAGTCTACACAGCAGAATGAGACAATGTGAGGACAGAATTTCAGATACAGAAGATAAGATTGCAGTTAGTGAGCAGGAAATGAAAAATTGCTTCAGAATTATAAGGGAACATGAGAAATCAATCAAGCAGCTGCTAGATGATGCAAAGAAGAATAATGTAAGACTGCTTGGGCTCAATGAAGAAACAGGAGACAGTGCAGATGACATAAAAAATCTCTTCACAGAAATAATGGCAGAAAACTTCCCAAGCAGGGGAAAAGAGCTTGACATACAGATAAGTGAGGCATATAGGACTCCAAATAGCCTTGATCAAAAAAATCTACACATAGGCATATAATTGTTAAGATTCCAGAAACTCAACAGAAGAAAAAGTTCTCCAAGCAGTCAGAGAAAAGAAACAAATCACATACAAAGGAAAGCCCATCAGAATCACAGCAGACTGCTCAACACAAACCATCAAGGCAAGAAGAGTTTGGAGTGACATATTCCAAGCCCTAAAAGAAAACAGAATCCAACCCAGATTAATGTACCCTGCAAAACTATCTTTCAAAATGGATGGAGAAATAAGATACTTTCATGACAAAGACCACCTTAGGAACTTCATGAATACCAAACCAGCACTCCAAAGAATTTTACACAATATCCTAGGTACAGACATTGAGGATCACAACCCCAGGAAGCAAAGCAGAATGAACCAATCTGGAATGACAAGAAATTAAATGCAAATATGTTTCAGTTATAACCATCAATTTTAATTGTGTCAATTCACCAATCAAAAGAAATAGACTGGCAGAATGGGTCAAGAAGCAAACTCCAACAATATGCTGCATACAAGAAACACACTTAATTCAAAAGGAAACTCATAGACTGAAAGTTAAAGGGTGGAAAACAATACTGCATGTGACAGGAACCTGAAAAAAAGCAGGAGTAGCTATCCTCTTTGCAGATCAAGTAGATTTCAAACCAACACTGGTTAAGAGAGATGAAGAAGGACACTACATCCTTGTAAAGGGAAGAATCCAAAACGAAGAGATGACAATCATAAATACCTATGCAACAGACACTAGTGCATCCAACTATATAAAACAAATACTAACAGACATGAAAAGTCATATATGCACTAATACCATTGCAGTGGGGGACTTCAACACCCTGCTGTCACAAATAGATAGATCAACTAGACAAAAACTAAGTCATGAAATACTAGAACTCAATTGAACTCTTGAACGAATGAACTTAACAGATGTTTACAGTGTCTTCCACCCCACAAAATCAGAATACACATTCTTCTCAGCTGCACGTGGGTCATTCTCCAAAACAGACCACATACTCACACATAGAACATGTTTAAGTAAGTGCAAAGGAATTGAAGTTATCCCCTGTATATTACCGGAGCAGAGTATTATGAAATTGGAGATCCATAGCAAAAGAAACTCAAAAAATTTCATAAACATGTAGAAATTGAACAACACACTTCTGAATAACCAATGGGTCACAGAGGAAATTAAAGAAGAAATCAGACAGTTCCTTCAATTAAATGACAATGACAATACAACATATCAGAATCTATGGGACACAATGAAAGCAGTCTTATGAGGGAAATTCATAGCAGTGGATACCCATATTAGGAAAACAGAACAAGTCCAATTAAACAACCTGATGCTGAACCTCAAGCTTCTAGAAAAAAGAAGAACAGGACAAAACCAAAGATCACACAAGGGAGGAAATTATAAAGATCAGAGGAGAAAACAATACAATGGAGACTAAGAGAACGATACAAAAAAATCAATGAAGCCAAGAGTTGGTTCTTCGAAAAAATCAACAAAATTGACAAACCCTTAGCCAACCTTGTCAGAAAAAGGAAAGAAAAGGCCCAAATCCATGCAATTAGAAATGAAAAGGGTGAAATTACAACAGACCCAGCAGAAATCCAGAGGATCCTCAATACCTACTTCCAGAACCTATATGCCAATAAGATGGAGAACATAGAAGAAATGGACAGATTCTTAGATACATATGAATTACAAAAGTTGAATGAAGAAGACCTAAAAATTCTGAACAATCCAATATCAACCAATGAAATTGAAAATGTAATTAAAAACCTATCAACTAAGAAAAGCCTGGGCCCTGATGGCTTCACTGCTGAATTCTACAAGACATTTAGAGAGGAACTGCTGCCACTACTCTTTAAACTCTTCAATGAAATTGAAAGGGAAGCAATACTCCCCAATTCATTCCTGGAAGCAAGCACCACCTTGATCCCCAAAGCAGAGAAAGACCCAACTGAAAAAGAGAACTATAGGCCAATCTCGCTAATGAACATAGATGCAAAAATCCTTAATAAGATACTGGCAAACAGAATGCAGAAGATCATCAAGAAGATCATACACCCTGATCAAGTGGGATTCATCCCAGGGATTCAGGGAAGGTTCAATATACACAAATCAATCCATGTAATACACTATATCAATAGAGCCAAGGACAACAACCATATGATTATCTCCATAGATGCAGAAAAAGCATTTGACAAAATCCAACATGCATTTATGATAAAAACCCTACAAAAAATTGAAATAGATGGTCTCTACCTCAAACTGATAGAAGCCATCTATGAAAAACCAACAGCCAATATCATACTAAATGGTCAAAAACTGAAAACCTTCACACTAAAATCAGGAACAAGACAAGGATGTCCACTATCACCACCCTTGTTCGATATAGTTCTGGAAACATTAGCCATGGCAATTAGACAAGAGAAAGAAATAAAAGGAATAAAGATAGGAAATGAAAAAGTCAAATTGTCATTATTTGCAGATGACATGATACTCTTATAGAAGATCCCAAGAACTCCACCAAAAGTCTTCTAGACTTAATAACCAAATTCAGTCAAGTAGCTGGACACAAGGTCAACACACAAAAATCAATAGCTTTCCTCTACACAAATGACAGACTCACTGAGAGAGAAATAGGGCAAATAATTCCTTTCACAATAGCATCCAAAAAAATGCAATACCTAGGAATCAACCTAACAAAAGAAATCAAAGACCTCTTCTCTGAAAACTATGGCACTCTGCAAAGAGAGATTGAAGATGATATCAGAAAATGGACAGACATCCCCTGCTCCTGGGTAGGAAGGATTAATATAGTGAAAATGGCCATCCTTCCAAAACTGCTATATAGATTTAATGCAATTCCAATTGAGATCCCAGCAGCATACTTCATAGACCTCGAGAAAACAATCCAAAAATTCATTTGGAGCAAGCAGAGACCCAGAATAGCAAAAGCAATTCTAGGTAACAGAGACATGGCAGGGGGTATCACAATCCCCAACCTGAAACTATACTATAAAGCTACTGTGATAAAAACACCATGGTACTGACAAAGAAACAGACCTGAGGACCAGTGGAACAGATTAGAAGATGCAGAAACAATGCCAGACACACTCAGCCATCTCATCTTCGACAAAGGAGCCAAACACCCTCACTGGAGGAAAGATAGCCTCTTTAATAAATGGTGCTGGAAAAATTGGGCTTCAACTTGCCAAAGATTAAAACTAGACCTATATCTCTCACCATGCACTAAACTAAAATCAAAATAGATTAAAGATCTAAATATTAAAATAGAAACTCTGAACCAGTCGGAACAGAGATTAGGTAGAACCCTTGAAGACATTGGTGTAGGAAAACATTTTATGAACTAAACCTCTTTTGCCCATGAACGAGCACAAACAATCAACAAGTGGGATCTCTTCTTATTAAAAGGCTTCTGCACAGCAAGAGAAACCACCAGCAGTGTGAAGAGACAACCCACAATGTGGGAAAAAATGTTCACCTGCTCTTCCTCAGACAAAGGTCTACTATCTCAAATCTATAAAGAACTAAAAAAGATCAGACCTCCCAAATTTAAAGACCCAATCCAAAAATGGGCATCTGAAGTGAACAGACATTTATCACACAAAGAAGTAGAAATAGCAAATAAATACTTGAAAAACTGTTCAGTATCATTGGTCATTGGAGAGATGCAAATGAAAACAATGCTGATATTCCACTTCACTCCAGAAAGAATGGCTGCTATCATGAAATCAAGCAATAACAAATGCTGGCAGGGCTGTGGGGAAAGAGGAACCCTGCTCCACTGCTGGTGGGAGTGTAGACTGGTGCAACCACTGTGCAAATAAGTATGGAGATATCTCAAAGAACTAAGACTTGAAGTCCCATTTGACCCCGCTATTCCATTGCTGGGGATCTTCCCCAAAGAATTAAAAGAATCATACCACAGTGATATATGTGCACCCATGTTCATAGCAGCACAGTTTGTAATAGCTAATACTTGGAGACCCACCAAATGCCCATCAACTGGAGACTGGATCAAGAAAATGTGGATTTTTTATAAAATGGAGTACTACTCAGCCATAAAAAATGAGAAAATAGAGACATTTATAACTAAGTGGATGCACATTGAGGTGATCCTCTTAAGTGAAATAAATAGGACACACATGAATAAATACCAAATAGTTTCTCTGGTGTGAGAAACTGAAAGTGTAAATAAGGACTAAAATATGTAACAGGTAATGTGAAATAGGAAGAAAGGGGGCAAAGGGGAAGGAAGTGGGAGGGCTAGGGGAAAGGATAGAAGGGAGTGGGATTAATATGAGAAAATAGAAAAATAGGAACAAAATCTTTGTAAATAGGGAGGAATGGAGGGGTTGAAGGGAGGGCTGGGCCAGGGTGAAAAATAAGAACCAAGAGAGATTATGTAAAGGTGCAAATTGCCAATGATGAATGTCATTATATTGTATACCTAAAATGTACCAATGATTAGAATGAATAATCAATAATGTAAAATAGGAAGAAACGGTCCAAAGGGGTAGGGGTAGTGAGAGGGGCAGGGGAAAGGAAAGAAAGGAAAGAAAAAATGATGAGAAATGGAAATAAAAGAAGAGAAGGGTGGAGGGCCTGAAGGGAGGGCTTGGAATGGGGAAAAAATAAGAACCAAGATGCATTATATAAAGGTACAATTCCCAATGAGAAATGTACTTGTGTTGTATACCTACAATGTACCAATAGAAGAATTTAATTAAAAAAAGTTACAAATGTGAAACAAATTCATTAAGAGAAATGTGGTTTGGTTGTACTTTTTTAACTGCAGCAAAGTTTGATGGTGTTTATGAGGGAAAGTACAGCAATAATCTCTTCTGTAACTTTTATTAAAAGTAACGTTATTGTTGCCCTGTCATATTCACTTTTTAAAAGATTTCTAGTATTATGAGAATCCTATTTCAGTAAGACCCATTGAAATAAAGTTGATTTTAGCAGAGATATTTTAGGGTATCATATATACATGTTTCAGAGAACTAGCTATACATGTTTTAAAAAGCTGTTAGATAGCTATAAGGCTATGTAATTGGAAATTTGTACTCTTTATTTACAGCAAAACATTATTCTCTCAATCCAATTTACTACCAAAATATTTTTTTAGATAATAAGTGTATGTTTATTTAGAGATTAGAAACTTTAAACACTGGTCTTTTGTTTCATTTATATTCATTGTTACATTGTTTTTTGTTACCAAAAACAGGTTTTGCCAAGTTTTTTATTTTTTTCCCTGCATTTCTCAGTGTAATTTGATTAAAAATTACAGGAAGTATTTGCTTTTAAATTTCATATAAGCAGTAGTTAATACTTAAAGTTGTAAACTTTGAATATGAGGTGGGCATTATGATTTTGTGTAGTCTTAAAATAGTTAACATTACCTTTGAGGTTGATTTATTGTTTCAGCTAAAACTAACCTCATGTATAACCTGGTTTGGTAAAGTCATAGATGATTAAATATTAGTAGAACCACATAAAAGATAAAAATTTTAAATTTGATCATTTGAGTTACGTCTTTACTCATTGACCATAAAGCACACTAAAAATGTATGTTATTTTAAAATATTCAAATAAAAAGATACTTTTTAAAGGGAAGAACCTGAAGGTATATATTTAGACCACAGCACACAGTTTTGATTTGAATTAGCTCTATTCTGATACATAGCTTTTCCATATTTTGTGGACATTTTCACTTAACTTTTGCACCCTGAGACCAGAAACACTCAGATCTGGGCCTGCAGGGCACATGGGAAACAGAGTCCAGGATCTGAGGCTCTGGCCTCTGGGTAAATGTCTGTGACATGAGCCACAGAGGGGCATGTTTTGCTCAGTTTTTCCACTAAGGTAATAGCTATCTGCTCTTTTGTTTTCAAGCTTTGTTTCCCATACTGTTTGCAGTATTTTGTTTATAAATAGTAATTGTGAGATGCTCCATTTAATGTTTTAAAATGTGGAGAGAAAAATCAGACTTAAAATGTATGTAAGATCAGTTTTCTAATAGGAAAAGTATGGTCCAAAATAGCAAAAGTAGAACCAGGTGAAACATGTAGTCATTTTTTTAAACATGTACTTGGTCTTTTGTCTGTGTCTGTTTTATTCCACTAGAGTAAATGTGTCCTTGATGTAAATGCAAAGCATTTCTTCCTGATTAAATCATAGATGTAGACATTACAGTGTAATTCAATAATAAAAATAATTAAACTCTTTAAAAAAAAAAAAAAGAACGTTCAGCCAGGGATTTAGCTCAGTGGTTTTGCCTCCTGCTGCACAAGCACTAGGACCCAAGTTTGATCCCTGGTACCAAAAACAAAAAAAAAGAATGTACTTATTTAGTGCCTAACGCAGAGTAAATACTTTTTAAAATTCAACTAGTTAAGACATAGAAGTTATCCATACTGATACATCTTTTTTAAAAGAGGTAATAAGGCTTGATTCACTTATTCCTGTTTGTGTGTGTGTGTGTGATGTGCATGTGTGAGTTTCCCTTCCAAAGTTTTTGTGCATTTTTAATTCATATTTTCCTCCTGGGTTTTACTACATTAAAACCTGAATTTTCTTGAAGAAAGAAGCTCAAAGTGGTGACAAATGTGGGTCCCAATCATAATCTTCAGGCACTGTTGAATGGTAATCTCTAATCATTTTTATTTAAATTGAAACATATTTGAAAATCCAGTTAAGTTGCATCTATAGAAGAAAAAACAATATTTCTAAACAGCTTTTGAATGTCAAAGAGATTTTCCTGCCTAGGGCATCAGCTACATAAACTTATCCAAACCTTTTCCAGTTGAAGTAGAATAATTTTAAAGCTTAAATAATGCCTTCAAATGCATTAAAAGACTTCACAATATCATAAAACACTAATCTTATAGTTCAAAAATAAAGATTCACACCTAAAAACAAAAGATACCATTCTGCTCTACAAAGCCAATGTTCCAAGAGTGCTATTTCCATCAAAATAGACTTCTGATCACTGTTTCAAAGACTGGTGAAAACAAGTTAATTACTACTAAATCCTAGACTAGGTGGGCAGCAAGGCATGATGAGAAACAGAAATAATTTATATCAGATTAACACACCCATGAAAGAAACTAGTGTGGGATTTATTTAATCCCTTTCATTTCCAAAACCGTATAAAGTTAACTTTTTAATGCATTTTGAAATGATTTTTTCAAAACTCTACATTAGGGTGCTTGCAGAAGTGGGAAACAGTGAAATTAAATTCAAATCATTTACTTTCCTGTAACAACTTAGCAGGTAGAAAAAAAAAGTCTCAAGTCACCTTGGGGCATGGGGATATGTAAAAGAAAGAATGTGAAGTTGAAAAACTAATACTAAATACATTTAAGTGGAACAAAATGGTACTATTAATATTCTGAATTAGAATGAAACATACTTTTAGAACTTTGCTACATTGTTTTTTTTCTTTTTTTTCTTCCCCCCCCCCACATCAAGTTTATTGGTCCATTTTAGGTATAAAATATAGTTACATTCATCATTGGGATCTTGTACCATTACACGAGTCTCTTGGTTCTTATTTTTTTCCCCCTTCCCTTGCCCTCCCTTCACCCCCTCCTCCCTTCCCTATTTGCAAAGACCTTGTTTCCATTTTCTTCTCTTCTCATATTTTTTCCTTTCCCTTTTTTCCCTTCCCCTACCCTTCCCAATTCCCCTGCTCTTTTAGACCTTTACTTCCTGTTACACAATATCAGTTATACAATTTTAAATTACAATATTAAGGTCTAGGAGACATTACCACAGATTTTACAGAATTTAAAAGGATATAGAAAGCATATTACAAAAATATTTTTGAAAGAAATTTGACAACTTCTAAGAAGTACCTTGGAAAACAAATTAATGAAACTAAACCTGGAGGAAATATAAAATTTGAATAGCACCTATTAAAGAAAGTATATTCCTAGCTTAAAAACCTACCTATATGACAACAGCAGGCTTATAAACATTTGAACTGATAAATTATATCAAACAATTAAAGTAGAAAAAAGAAAGAACACTTCTCCCCTCATTTTAGGAACTCAACATTGTGCTAATCCTAAAACTGAATAAAGATAATAGAAGAAAAAATGTATGAACATAGATAGAAATTTGTTTAACAAAACAAACTATTGGAAGTCAGATCTGGCAGGATGTAGAAAGTGGTTTTGATATAGGGATGGTGGTGTTGGTTCAGCATTGGAAGATCGAACCCCAAAAGTCATCATTTGAACAGAGGAAAGGAAAAAGCCATATGATCCTGTCACTAGTTGGAGAAAAAGTATTGGACTAAATTCTACAGCTGTTCATGGTAAAAGCTATCAGGAGCCTAGAAGTAGAACAGAAACTTCTCAACAGATCAAAGACATGTACTCCATACTTCCAGCAAGAATGCCTTATATAAATGGAGACGATACAATGCTTTCTCCTTAAGGTGGGGAACAAGGGCAGATATGCTTACTCTTTATCTGTCCATTAAACTTTGAAACCTAGTCCCCACCAAAATAGTCTGGCAATAAAATGACACAACTAGGATAGGATTGGCAAGGTAGAAGCAAAATCTTTATATGTAGATGAAATGATCATCTACAGAGAAAATACTAAGAAATCTCTAGGAGCCCCTAGAACTTGTACTTGAATGTAGCAGGATTAGAAAACACAAGGTATATATAAAAATTCAGGTCTGTGTATACTTGCTATAAATGAAGAATTGGATATTGAAATTTAAAAGTTATGTAGCAGTACAAAGGACCTAGAAAAGTTTTAAAAAAAGTGTTGGAAGACGTTCAGTACCTACTTTTAAGACTTCTTCTAAATCTACAGTAATCAAGGCAGTGTCGGTGTAAGGAAAGACATATAGATCATTGGAATAAAACAGAGAATCTAGAAATAGAACCACACATATATGGTCCACTGAGTTTTGAAAGATTATTTAACATTAGCATTTTATAGAATATAAATTCAATTCAAGAGCCGAGGAAAAGCTAGTACTTTGAGCAAATGGCACTAGAGCACCTGGTATCTGTATATAAAAGATTAACCTCAACCCTTTATTTCCATACATAAAAATAACTTGAAGGGATCTATGAATCTAAATATGAAACCCTAAAAGTATAAAACTTTATGAAGAAATTATAAGGGAAAATGTTTATGAATTTAGGGTAGGCAAGAACTACCTAGGATACAAAAAACTAAAAGAAAAAAACTGATAAATGTTATTCCATCAAAATTTAGAACTTTAAATGAAATCATTAAAATGAAAAGTAGTCCTTAAACAGACCATATTTACAATGCATATAACCTATGACCCAAATATATAAAGAACTCTTACAGCTCATTAATAGACAACCCAATTAAAATGTAGCCATAAGATGATAAATAGCCAGTATAGCACAAGGAAAGGTGTGCAACTCTAAAATCAGAAAAAATACTAATCAGTACAATAACAAGATTGGATTACACACTCATTAGGGAGATGAAGTTAAAAGTTTTAAAAGCCTTGTCATGACTTTTTCTTTTTGTTGGATTCTACCCCTTTACATTTAATTTCTTGTCATGCCCAATGGATTCATTCTGCTGGGTTTCTTGGGGTTGTGATCCTCATTGTCTTTTCCTAGGATGTTGTCTAAAATTTTTTGGAGTGCCGGTTTGGTATTCATGACGTTCCTGAGGTGCTCTTTATCATGAAAGTATCTTATTTCTCCATCAATTTTAAAAGATAGTTTTGCAGGGTACATCAATCTGGGTTGGAGGCTGTTTTCCTTTAGGGCTTGAAATACATCACTCCAAGCTCTTCTTGCCTTGAGGGTTTGCATTGAGAAGTCTGCTGTGATTATGATGGGTTTTCCTTTGTATGTGATTTGTTTCTTTTCTCTAACTGCTTGTAGAGCTTTGTTCTTCTGTTGGATTTCTGGAATCCTAACTATTATATGCCTATGTGTAGATTATTTTTGATTAAGGCTAGCTGGAGTCCTATATGCCTCACTTATCTGTATGTCAAGTTCTTTTCCCCTCCTTGGGAAGTTTTCTGCCATCACTTCTGTGAAGAGTTTTTTTATGCCATCTGCACTCTCTCCTCTTTCTTCACTGACTCCAATCAGTCTTATGTTATTCTTCTTTGCATCATCTAGCAGCTGCTGGATTGATTTCTCGTGTTCCCTTATAATTTTGAAGCGATTTTTCTTTTCCTGGTCACTAATTGCAATCTTATCTTCTGTATGTGAAATTCTATCCTCACATTGGTTCATTCTGCTGTGCAGACTTTCTATGGAGTTTTTAATCTCTTGGAAATCTGTTTTTATCTGTTTTATGGATTCCATTTGTTTCCTATGTTTGGATTCCATCATGTTCCTCAGATCCTCTATTTTTTTTCCTGTGTCTTCTTTAGATTTATTAATCATGTCTTGCACCATGAGCAAAATCTTTGCTGTTATCTGAGTAATTATTTCTGATTTCATTTTTCCCAGATCCTCTTTTGTTGCCAGTTGAGAGAGTCCAGGTGGTTGAGTATCAGATTGTTCCATCTTGTTTCCCTTTGGGGTTTCTGTAGGTGATCTGGAAGTCTGTTTTTGATGCTTGTTTATGTGTTTTCTCATTTCTGGGGCGGGGGGGTGCTTCTGGCACCCATGCAGCTCACCTTCTCTACCCTAGGAGCCTGGGATGGCAGTGGGGGAGCTTCCTTCTGGGTTCTGGGACCGGCTCAGCTTCTCTATCCTAGGAGCTTGGGATGGCAGTGGGGGAGCTTCCTTCCGAGTGCTGGAACCAACTCACCTTCTATGCCCTAGGATCCTGGGATGGCAGCAGGGGAGCTTCCTTCTGGGTGCTGGGACCAGCTGAGCTTCTCTGCCCTAGGAGCCTGGGATGGAGGTGGGGAGCTTCCTTCCAGGTTCTGGGACCAGCTGAGCTTCTCTGCCCTAGGAGACTGGGATGGCAGTGGGGGAGCTTCCTTCCGGGTGCTGGTACTGGCTAAGCTTCTCTGCCAGCTTTCTGGTTTCTTAAAAAGCTGCTACATTAAGTTTTAACTTGAGGTACTCAATTTTTTTTTCTGTCTATAACCTAAGGGTATGCTCTAATTCCAATCAAGAGCTCTCTGCTTAATAGGCACAGAATCCAATTCCATGGCACTGTCCTTTGCAGAAAGAAAGAGGTTGACCTTGACCGATACATATGATGGGAGCTAAAAAGAAGACTAAAATCTGCTCCCCCCGCCTGCCTTGCTGGTGACTGGGGTATATACTGGAAGCAAGAGTGGAGAAGCTGCTTTTTGATTGGACAGCCAGAAGGGTAGTTTTAGGGTTCTTTTGCACAAGATGGTTGTCATGCCTCTTCACAGGTCCTACGCTTCTTTTCGGAGGAGTTGTCATATTCCATACAAGGGATTGTGAGTGACATCAAAAGGTCAATGACTGAATGAGTTGGTTGCTCCTGTACATGTCCATTCTTAAAAAGCTGGTTTCAAACCATTCTTAAGTGGATTCTCGAGGCTTTCCTAAAAAATACCTTATGGATGCTGTTAGTTAGTGAAATTATGTTCTGGTGTGCCCAGTCCTGATTTCATGAATGAATCTTTAAGATACTGAAACATATCAGAATATTTAACAGGACAAAGTTCCTGAAGTGATTCTGATATATTTTTCTCCAAGGTAGCCTATTTGCACATCCTAGTAACCTTGAAAATGATTAATCAAAATCCTGCAAAAATCTATATAAATGCATTAAAATATTTTCTAAGAAGAATTACAGTTTTTCATTTAAAGCTTTATAATTCTATCTGTAAATATACAAAGGACCAGATGACAAATGTCACAGACCTGGTCCCTGGTTGGGAGCTCTAGTTGTTAAAAGTTCTTCTGTTTAAGGAGATAGAATTTGCCTAGTTTCACCTGCCTAGTATAGCACCTGTATCTTCTCATTATCCACAATTGCTTGAACATGATATGATGTTAGTTTTCCAAAATATGGATTCTAGACTTAGAATTACAGACTCAATTAAGATTGAATTTCAATTATTACTCTGTTACCTTGGCCACACAGTTTATCTTCAAGAAATTTAATTATCTAATATGTAATATTGGGATAATAAATGCTAAATGATAAAATAATCATTTACACAATGATAATAATAAATGTAAGATTGTGAAGAATTAAATGAGATAATATAAAGGAAACATCCACCACAAATGCCCTCGACCATTCTTCATCTGCTAAAATTTTTGGATTGTTCACCTCTTTCTCCCCACTCCACTGCTCTGATTGAACAACTTATGGTACAACCCTGGTCAACAGGATTACAAAAGAGTTATCAATGGCTGATGGAGGACTTCAGGACAGGACCCTTTCATCCTATAGAGAGGTCAACAAATACTTCTGTCAATCCAGACAAGAAATGTTTTAGGCATTGTATGCAATAGCCTCTATTGCATAGAAATTATTATACCTGAGACCTGGAATATTTCCCCCAAATTTGGATTTTCTCTGAGGCCTTTTCTTGGAAGGTGATTGGATCATGGAAGCACTATACTTAACTATTCAGTGAATTCATCCACTAATGACTTAAGTAAGTCAGTATGCTATTAAGAAATGGGCTGTGGTCAAAAGAGATGGGTCACTGGGGTATGACCTGGAAGGATAAATCTCTCCCTCCAGCTTCTCCCTTTTCATTCCACTTCCCAGCTGTCATGACTACTGCCATGACATAAACCGCTTGCTCCTAGGCACTTCTGCCATAACACCCCTTATGCCATGCCTTGGTGCCTGAAGACCATGGACTGAAAACGTGAGCCAAAATAAACTTGTCCTCCTTTAAATTGTGTCAGGTATTTTATTCCAGCAACAAGAAGAAAGTGACTAACACATGTACATATTTTGTTTGGGTGGTTTTGTCTTTATGTTATGGGGCTCGGGATCAAACCCAGGGCCTCACAGATGCCAGACAAGTACTATATCACTGAGTTACACCCTCTAATCTATTTGCTTTTATTTTTTTAATTTTATTTTATTGGTACATTTTAGGTATACAATATAATGACATTCATCATTGGAAATTTGCACCTTTACATAATCTCTCTTGGTTCTTCTTTTTCCCCCCTCCCGTGCCCTCCCTTCAATCCCTCCATCCTTCCCTACTTACAAAGACCTTGTTTCTATTTTCTCATTTTCTCATGTTAATTCCGTTCCCTTCTTGCCTTTAACCTACCCCTCCCACTTCCCCTTACCCTTTGCCCCTTTGCTTCCTATTTCACATTATCTATTATACCTTTTAGTCCTAATTTACACTTCCAGTTTCTCACACTAGAGAAACTATTCGGTATTTACACGTGTGTCCTATTTATTTCACTTAAGAGTATCTCCTCAATGTGCTTCCATTTAGCAATAAATGTCTCTAATGTCTTGGTTTTTTATGGATGAGTAGTACTCCATTTTATTTAAAAAAAAATTTTTTTTCTTTATCCAGTCTCCAGTTGATGGGCATTTGGGGTGTCTCCAAGTTTTAGTTATTACAAACTGTGCCACTATAAACATGGGTGTGCATATACTAAGGTGATATGATTCTTTTAATTCTTTGAAGAAGATACACAGAAGGGGAATAGCTGGGTCAAATGGAACTTCAAGTCCTAGTTCTTTGAGGTATCTCCGTACTGATTTCCACAGTGATTGCACTAAACTCCCACCAGCAGTGCAGCAGTGTTCCTCTTTCCCCACAGCCCCACCAGCAGTTGTTATTGGTTGATTTCTTGAGAGCAGCCATTCTTTCTCTGGTGAGATGAAATCTCAGCATTGTTTTCATTTGCATCTCTCAAATGACGAGTGATGTTGAACATTTTTTCATATGTTTCTTTGGTATTTCAGCTTTTTTGTCTGAGAAATGTCTGTTCATTTCAGGTGTATATTTTTGGATTGGGTCTTTAAATTTGGGAAGTCTGATTTTTTTTAAAGTTCTTTAAAGATTCCAGACAATAGACCTTTGTCTGAGAGACAGCAGGTGAAAATTTTTTCTCACATTATGGGTTGTCTTTCACACTGCTGGTGATTTCTCTTGCGGTGCTGAAGCTTTGTAGTAAGAAGAGATCCCACTTATTGATTGTTTGTCCTGGTTCACGGGCAACTGAGCTTTTATTCATAAAATCTTTTCCTACATCTTCAAGAGTTCTTCCTAAACTTTCTTCCAGCTGGTTTAGTGTTTCTATTTTAATAGTTAGATCTTCAATCCATTCATATTTTAGTTTAGTGAATGGTGAGAGATATAGGTCCAGTTTCAGTCTTTGGCAAGTTGAAACCCAATTTTTCCTACACCATTTATTAAAGAGGCTATTTTTCCTCCAGTGAGGGTGTTTGGCTCTTTTGTTGAAGATGAAGTGGCTGAGTGTGTCTGGAGTTCTTTCTGCAAATTCGAATCGGTTCCACTGATCCTCAAGTCTACTTCTTTGCCAGTACCATTCTGTTTTTATCACAGGAGCTTTGTAATATAGTTTCAAGTCAGGGGTTGTGATACCCCCTGCCATGTTTCTGTTACCTAGAATTGCTTTTGCTATTCTGGGTCTGTTCTTGTTCCAAATGTAGTTTTAGATTGTTTTCTCAAGATCCATGAAAAATGCTGCTGGGATCTCAAATGGAATTGCATTAAATCTAAATAGCAGTTTTGGAAGTATGGCCATTTGCACTACATTAATCCTTCTACCCAGGAGCAGGGGATGTCTGTCCATTTTCTGATATCATCTTCAATCTCTCTTTTCAGAGTGCCATACTTTTCAGAGAAGAGGTCTTTGATTTCTTTCGTTAGGTTGATTCCTAGGTATTTCAGTTTTTTGGGTGCTATTGTGAAAGGAATTATTTGCCCTATTTCTCTCTCAGTGAGTCTGTCATTCATGTAGAGGAAAGCTATTGATTTTTGTGTGTTGACCTTGTAACCAGCTACTTGACTGAATTTGGTTATTAAATCTAGAAGACTTTTGTTGGAGTTCTTGGGATCTTCTACATAGAGTATCATGTCATCTGCAAATAATGACAATTTGACTTCTTCATTTCCTATCTGTATTTCTTTTATTTCTTTCTCTTGTCTAATTGCCGTGGCTAATGTTTCCAGAACTATATTGAACAAGAGTGGTGATAGTGGATATCCTTGTCTTGTTCCTGATTTTAGTGTGAAGGATTTCAGTTTTTGACCATTTAGTATGATATTGGCTGTTGGTTTTTCATAGATGGCTTCTATCAGTTTGAGGTAGAGACCATCTGTTCCAATTTTTGTAGGGTTTTTACCATAAATGCATGCTGGATTTTGTCAAATGCTTTTTCTGAATCTATGGACATAATCATATGGGCTTTGTCCTTGGCTCTATTGATATAGTGTATTAGATTAATTGATTTTCATATATTGAACCATCCCTGCATCCCTGGGATGAATCCCACTTGATCAGGGTGTATGATCTTCTTGATGATCTTCTGCATTATGTTTGCCAGTATCTTATTAAGGATTTTTGCATCTATGTTTGTTAGTGAGATTGGCCTATAGTTCTCCGTTTCAGTTGGGTCTTTCTCTGCTTTGGGTATCAAGGTGGTGCTTGCTTCCAGGAATGAATTTGGAAGTATTGCTTCCCTTTCAATTTCATTGAAGAGTTTAAACAGTAGTGGTAGCAGTGCCTCTCTAAATGTCTTGTAGAATTTAGCAGTGAAGCCATCACAGCCTGGGCTTTTGTTAGTTGATAAGTTTTTAATTACATTTTCAATTTCATTGGTTGATATTGGGTTGCTCAGAATTTTTAGGTCTTCTTTGTTCCACTTTGGTAATTCATACATATCTAGGAATCTGTCCCTTTCTTCTGTGTTTTCCATCTTATTCGCATATAGGTTCTGGAAGTAGGTATTCATGATCCTCTGGATTTTTGCTTGGTCTGTTGTAATTTCACCCTTTTAATTCCTAATTGCATGGATTTGGGTATTTTCTTTCCTTTTTCTGATAAGGTTGGCTAAGGGTTTGTCAATTTTGTTGATTCTTTCAAAGAACTAACTCTTGGCTGCATTGATTTTTTTGTATCATTCTTTTAGTATCCATTGCATTGATTTCTCCTCTGATCTTTATAATTCCTCCCTTGTATGAGCTCTGGGGTTGTCCTGTTCTTCTTTTTCTAGAAGCTTGAGGTTCAGCATCAGGTTGTTCAATTGGGCTCATTCTGTTTTCCTAATTCATTGCATTCATTGCTACGAATTTCCCTTGTAAGACTGCTTTCATTGTGTCCCATAGATTCCGATATGTTGTATTGGCATTGTCATTTAATTGAAGGAAATGTCTGATTTCTTCTTTAATTTCCTCTGTGACCCATTGGTTATTCAGAGGTGTGTTGTTCAATTTCCATGTATTTATTAAATTTTTTGAGTTTCTTTTGCTGTGGATCTCCAATTTCATCGCACTCTGGTCTGATAATATACAGGGGATAACTTCAATTCCTTTGCACTTACTTAAACATGTTCTATGTTTGAGTATGTGGCCTATTTTGGAGAATGACCCATGTGCAGCTGAGAAGAATGTGTATTCTGATATTATGGGGTGCAAGACTCTGTAAACATCTGTTAAGTTCATTTGTTCAAGAGTTCGATTGAGTTCTAGTATTTCGTGACTTAGTTTTTGTCTAGTTGATCTATCTATTTGTGACAGTGGGGTGTTGGGGTTCCCCACTAGAATTGTATTAGTGCATATATGACTTTTCATGTCCATAAGTATTTGTTTTATATACTTGGGCCCACTCATATTTGGTGCATAGATATTTATGATTGTCATCTCTTCCTCTTGGATTCTTCCCTTTACAAGGATGTGGTGTTCTTCTTCATCTCTCTTAATCAGTGTTGGTTTGAAATCTACTTGATGTGCAAAGAGGATAGCTACTCCTGCTTTTTTGGGGGTTCCTGTCACATGCAGTATTGTTTTCCACCCTTTAACTTTCAGTCTATGAGTTTCCTTTTGAATTAAGTGTGTTTCTTGTATGCAGCATATTGTTGGATTTTGCTTCTTGACCCATTCTGCCAGTCTATTTCTTTTGATTGGTGAATTGAGACATTAATGTTGATAGTTATAACTGAAATGTATTGACTTGTCATTGCCAAGACTTTTTCTTTTTGTTGGGGTCTCCCCTTTTACATTTAATTTCTTGTCATGCCAGGTGGGTTCATTCTGCTTTGCTTCCTGGGTTTGTGATCCTCAATGTCTGTTCCTAGGCTATTGTGTAAAATTCTTTGGAGTGCTGGTTTGGTATTCACGAAGTTCCTAAGGTGCTCTTTGTCATGAAAGTATCTTATTTCTCCATCCATTTTGAAAGATAGTTTTGCATGGTACATCAATCTCGGTTGGATTCTGTTTTCTTTTAGGGCTTGGAATATGTCACTCCAAACTCTTCTTGCCTTGATGGTTTGTGTTGAGCAGTCTGCTGTGATTCTGATGGGCTTTCCTTTGTATGTGATTTGTTTCTTTTCTCTAACTGCTTGTAGAGCTTTGTTCTTCTGTTGAGTTTCTGAAATCTTAACAATTATATGCCTATCTGTAGATTTTTTTTTGATCAAGGCTATTTGGAGTCCTATATGCCTCACTTATCTGTATGTCAAGCTCTTTTCCCCTGCTTGGGAAGTTTTCTGCCATTATTTCTGTGAAGAGATTTTTTATGTCATCTGCACTGTCTCCTGTTTCTTCACCGACTCCAGTCAGTCTTATGTTATTCTTCTTTGCATCATCTAGCAGCTGCTGGATTGATTTCTCATGTTCCCTTATAATTTTGAAGCAATTTTTCTTTTCCTGGTCACTAATTGCAATCTTATCTTCTATATCTGAAATTCTGTCCTCACATTGACTCATTCTGCTGTGTAGACTTTCAATGGAGTTTTTCATGTCCTGGAAATCTATTTGCATCTGTTTTATGGATTCCATTTGTTTCCTATGTTGGGATTCCATCATGTTCCTGAGCTCCTCTCTAGATTTATTTATCATGTCTTGCACTAGGAGCACAATTTCTCCTGTTATCTGAGAAAATATTTCTGATTTCCTTTTTTCCAGGTCCCCTTTTGTTGCCAGTTCAGTCGGTCCAGATTGTTGAGTATCAGAGTGTTTCATCTCATTTCCCTTTGGGGTTGCTGTAAGTGGTCTGGAAGTCTGGTTTTGAGAATTATTTACATGTTTTCTCACTTCGACTTGGGGGGAGGGGTGGACTGTTGGTGCTTGCACAGATTACCTCCTCTGTGCTGGGAGAGGTGGGACAGGAGCCAGGAGCATAGGTAGGGATGGTGGCCCAAAAGTCCTTTCCTCTCGGCTGGGAGCAGCAGGAGAGATGTTGCCTGGTAAGCCCCTTCCTCTGGACCAGGAGTTGTGGGACAGCAGCTCAGAAGCCCCTACCTCTGGGCCGGGAGCAGCAGGACTCAGTACCATGGTCTGGTGGTCCCGTGTCCTCTGCGTCTTTGTAGTGTGGAAGCAGGTGGCTGCCTGTCTGCAGTGGGCTGATTCAATGTGTTCCGCAGGACTCTGCACCTCGGTAGGGCATGCACAGACCTGCCTGTCTGCAGCAGGCTGTTTTGGCATGTTCCATGTGACTTGCAATTCTTTTTCTAGGAGCTTCAGGTTCAGCATCAGGTTGTTTAATTGGGCTCACTCTGTTTTCCTAATATGTGTATTCACTGCTATGAATTTCCCTCGTAAGACTGCTTTCATTGTGTCCCATACATTCCCATATGTTGTATTGTCATTGTCATTTAATTGAAGGAGCTGTCTGATTTCTTCTTTAATTTCCTCTGTGACCCATTGATTATTCAGAAGTGTGTTGTTCAATTTCCATGTTTAGGACTTTTTTGCAGTTTCTTTTGCTATTGATCTCCAATTTCATCACACTATGGTCTGATAATATACAAGGGATAACTTCAATTCCTTTGCATTTACCTAAATATGATCTATGAGTGAGTACATGGTCTATTTTGGAGAATGACCCATGTGCAGCTGAAAAGAACGTGTATTCTGATTTTGTGTGGTGGGACATTCTGTAAACATCTGTGAAGTTCATTTGTTCAAGAGTTTGATTGAGTTCTAGTATTTTGTTTCTTGTTTTTTGTCTAGTTGATCTATCTGTGACAGTTGGGTATTGAGGTCCCCCACTACTGTTATATTAGTGCTTATATGATTTTTCATGTCTGTTAGTATTTGTTTTATATAGTTGGGTGCACTAGAGTTTGGTGCATAGATATTTATGATTGTCATCTCCTCCTCTTGGATTGTTCCCTTTACAAAGATGTAGTGTCCTTCTTCATCTCTCTTAATCAGTGTTGGTTTGAAATTTACTTGATCTCCAAAGAGGATAGCTACTCCTACCTTTTTTCAGGTTCCTGTCCCATGGAGTATTGTTTTCCACCCTTTAACTTTGTGTCTATGTGTTTCCTTTTGAATTACGTGTGTTTCTTTTATGCAGCATATCGTTGGATCTTGCTTCTTGACCCATTCTGCCAGTCTATTTCTTTTGATTGGTGAGTTGAGGCCATTAAAATTGAAGGTTATAACTGATACGTATTGACTTATCATTATCACGACTTTTTCTTTTTGTTGTATTCTTCCCCTTTGCTTTTAATTTCTTGTTGTGCCCAGTGGATTCATTCTTCAGGGCTTCCTGGGAATGCTATCCTCATTGTTTTTTCCTAGGATATTGTCTAAAAATTTTGGAGTCCTGGTTTGGTATTCATGAAGTTCCTAAGGTGCTCTTTGTCCTGAAAGTATCTTTTTTCTCCATCAATTTTGAAAGATAGTTTTGCAAGGTGCATCAATATGAGTTGGAGGCTGTTTTCCTTTAAGGCTTGGAATACATCACTCCAAGGTCTTCTTGCCTTGAGGGTTTGCATTGAGAAGTCTGCTGTGATTCTGATGGGTTTTCCTTTGTATGTGATTTGTTTCTTTTTTCTAACTGCTTGTAGAACTTTGTTCTTCCGTTGGGTTTCTGGAATCTTAACAACTATATGCCTATGTGTAGATTTTTTTTTGATCAAAGCTAGCTGGAGTCCTATATGCCTCACTTATCTGAATGTCAAGTCCTTTTCCCCTGCTTGGGAAATTTTCTGCCATCACTTCTATGAACAGATTTTTTTATGTCTTTTGCATTCTCTCCTGTTTCTTCATTGACTCCTATTAGTCTTATGTTATTCTTTGCATCATCTAGCAGCTGCTGGATTGATTTCCCATGGTCCCTTACAATTTTAAATGAATTTTTCTTTCCCTGGTCACTAATTGCAATCTTATCTTCTCTATCTGAAATTCTGTCCTCACATTGGTTCATTCTGCTGCACAGACTTTCAATGGAGTTTTTAATCTCCTGGAAATCCATTTGTATATGTTTTATGGATTCCATTTGTTTCCTATGTTGGGATTCCATCATGTTCCTCAGCTCCTCTATTTTTTTATCTATATCTTCTCTAGATTTATTCATAATATCTTGCACTATAGGCACAATCTCTGCTGTTATGTAAGAAATTATTTCTGATTTCATTTTTTCCAGATCCTCTTTTGTTGTTAGTTCAGGGAGTCCAGGTGGTTGAGTATCAGAGTGTCCCATCTTGTTTCCCTTTGGGGTTGCTGTTGGTGATCTGGAAATCTAGTTCTGAGGCTTATTTATGTGTCTTCCCATTTCGATGAGGGTGGGGAAGGGTGATGGGGTGCTGCTGGTGCCTGAGAGGCTCACCTCCTATGTGCTGGTCATGGGAGTAGGTTGCCCTGGAATCCTCCTATTCTGCACTGGGAGCTGCAGCATGTTGACTGGGAAGCCTCCTACTCTGCAGTGGGAGCTGCAGCACATTGACCTGGAAGCCTCCTCTGCTCTGGGAGCTGTAGCATGTTGACCCAGATGCCTCCTCTGTGCTGGGAGTTACAACACATCAACCTGTAAGCCTCCTCTGTACTGGGAGCAGGGGTAGGTTGGCCTGGAAGCCTCCTACTCTGCACTGAGAGCTGCAGCCCATTGACCCAGAAGCCTCCTCTGGGCTGGGAACTGTAGCACATTGACCCAGAAGTCTCCTCTGTGCTGGAAGAGGGGACAGGTTGGCCCAGAAGCCTTCTACTCTGCCCTGGGAGCTACAGCACATTGCCCAGAAGCCTCCTCTGCTTTTATATTTTTTTAATGTCCCTGTGTCAAAGACAAAAATCAGTCTGATCATTGAGCTGATGTTTTTATTTGGGCTTAGGAATTGGGTCAATGTTCGTGAGTGAGGAACTACTCAAGAAAAGAGGAGACCTGGAGTGACAAGGGAATATTCTCTGACATGAGCAAGTGTTGTGAGGGGGGATAGTATTATCTTGAAACATGCTAGAGCCAGTGATCATCTCCAGTTAGTTTCAGGAAACAAACAAAGTGAGATATTATTTTTAACAGTTTTCTTTTTCACTCAGGTAAAATACATTCAACATTGTTACCTTTAAAAATATAAAGATCACTCTTAGATTGCAGACCACAAAGAAACAAGTTGTTAGGCTAATTTGACTCTCACACGTATACTTTATGCTACTGGGATCCAGAGGATTATTAAATTAACAGTGGGTCATCCTATCATATTCATCCCTCCCCTCAATCTACCCCATTGGGGCACTAAAGTACAAATAATTGTTTGACATTCAATGGGTATGTAGCAAACCTCATCACTACTCCAAATTTAATCTGCATACAACTTTTTGAAGTGCTATTTATATCCCATTTTATAGAAAAGAAGCCTAGGTGTAAAAAGGTAACAAATGTACTCAAGGCTACTCAGCTAGATTATAGCAGGGCTGGGCTCCAGCCCACATATCTTTAACTCCAACAGCAGGTATCTTGTATGGCCCCTTCTAAGTCTTCTTCATTGTGGTTTTGTTGGTCAGTTTTCCCAACTCCTGGCCACTCGATATATAGACACAGCCCAAACATGTCTAGGTTGCTTTGGGGGTAGAGGATTTCCCAATTTTAACAGCTGTAAAATCTTAAAATGACTTCAATTTGAAAACATATTTATTTCTTTAAACAAGCAAGAAATTGGTACATAATGCATTCACTCAGTTACTAAGTTCAGAGAGCCACTTGTGATGAAAGTCCCAGTGTTCTGTAATTCTTTCCAGAATATCTTGGGTTCAGACAAGATTTATAGAAAATATAAGATATTTATGAACATTATTTGTAGAAAAACATTGCCCTCAGCAAGTTATAAAATGTTATCAGTGTTCCTGATTTTAATCATATGTTTCTTAGAAGGATCAAATCCCTCAAAGCTGTGCTGCTATGCTTGGCACAATACCAAGTCAAAGCAGCTTTGGTTCAGAAGAAAACTGGCTGCAATTATCCTTAGCTTTTTTTCTGATATTCACCAAAGAAGGAAGCTGCCCTGTGGGTAGTAGCAAATGATAGCTGTCTATAGCCACAACTGAGCTAATTTCAGCTCTGGAAAGCTTCTATATACAATGGCACACCCAAGCCAAGCACAAAGAGGGCTATATTCAAGAGTCATATGGCAAAGAATGTTGTGCTGGAACCCATATTTTGACAGGAAGCTGGTGTGTCATGTGCTTCACTTAGACTCTTTAGTTGCAAGTAGCAGAAATCAACTCAAGTTAGCAGAAAAAAGGGGGAGGGGCAATTTCAAAGAGGGTACAACAGAATCTTGTGGAACTCAATAGCAGCAATGCAGCTGAGACTGAAAAAGAGTTGCACAAGGGACAGCAAAGGCACTCTCTTTCCATATCTCATTAGTACCCATATTTGTACAAATTTTATGACTCTACTCACTGGGTTTCTTGGCTTCCTATTGCCTGTGGTAATGAAATACATCTACCTGTAGCTCCCAAATTACATGTTAAAGGTCCAACTTACCAAGCAGTCTCAATTCTAAATTCTCAGGAGAAGATAATAATAATGTGCTGTATATTTAAAAAGCTAAAAGAAAGGAATTTGAAAGTTTTCACCATAAACAAGTAATAAATGAAGAAGCAGATATTTAACCTAATTTAAACATTACAGAATGTATACATGTTTGAAATATCACACTGTACCCCATAAATATGTGCAGTTTTTATCAGATTAAAAATAATTTAATTTTTTAAATTTAAAAAAAATCCCAGGAGGAAAAGCCTAAATTTTCTATAAAATCCTTGATCCAGCCAACCAAGATCAAAGCTTGTAAACTTATCCTTTTAGAGAGAAGACTGATTCCCAAAAGAAGAGATGGTTCACAGTTCCTCAGCTAATTCTAAATATATCTATACACTAAACACCTCTAATCTGTATTTAGAATGTACTATTTACCAAATTGATATACCCACCTTGTAAAAAAGTATCACACCACTTCTGATTGCTAAGTTAATATCCTTTCCCCTACCTGTTGACTCAAACGTCAAGAATATCAATGAACCAAGCTGAAAACTGGCAGAAAATATGCACCAAACAACATAGAACATGAAGAGACACCTACATAACATTCATTTGTTCTACAAATATTATACTGACAATTCTGATGGAACAGGATCTGTGCTAGGTATCAGGTTTGAGAGTATGAATGTGATGGATGTGATCCCACTCTGCAAAACTGAAGTCCAGCCAGGATGCAGGAATTCAGAAAAGCATCTGAAAAATATATATTTAGAAATAAGACTCAAGTGTGTAAAACTATTCTTAATAGTCCCTAATTCTGAGAGATAGGATGACAGGAGATTTTATTTTCTTCTCTTTACTTAATTATTTTTCCAATATCAAATGGGTAACTCCTGTATAATTACAATTTTTAAAAAAGTAAAACTTTGAATCACCAAAAAATAATTCCCCAACCTTTCTAATATGAGGGATTGCTTAATCTAGAGCAATCACTTACATTGTCAAATAAAATAAAACAAAGTAAAAGATAATAATAGGAATCAGGGAGGTAAATCTTTTGCAAAAGTGAAGGGAGCCAAGCAGTGGAAAGAAGGGATGGGGGGAGAGAACGGAATGGAAAAAATGAATTAAGATGTGTTATGTACATGTACCAACTCCCCATGATGAATGTAATCATTATGTATCATAAACATGTACTAATAAAAATTAAAATTTTAAGAAATGGAATGAAAGTCAGTCTTACAAAAGTAATGTAAAAAACTTTTCCAGGAGTGTTTTGCTTGGAAGCAACAGTGGGTTGGAGAACAGGTGCCCAGGGAAGGTCTTCTAAAAACTCATAAAACTACTACCAGAGAAAGATACAGCTCCATCTCTCTTTACGTCTATCCCCAAAATATTTACAGAGTAGTTCACTATAAATGTGGAAATGCAATGTGCTGGAGACAATGAAAACAGAGTGACTTGAAAAGGATCTTTTAGCCAAAAGAGGCTGATTGGAAATCAAGTAGGAAGCTCTGTCAATATTTCAGTTCCTGTGAGGACTGGTCTATCATCTCTGAAGGATTTTTTTAGCTTCATAAGAAACTTGTATAGCAGTAGTCTTTCCCATGTCTCAGAGAAGAAATTAAGGTCAAAAATGGATAGCCTCCCTGAACAGCCCTGCAACACTTGAGAGCCAGTCAGCTCCACTATGCTTCCCCCAAAGAGCTCTCCAGTGAAGCTCCAGAAGGGAGGACAAGACTCAGAGGTCTACAACTGATGGCCAGAGTAGAGTAAGTAGCCATATCAACTTCAGTCTTACCCACAAAACAGAAGAAATGGAGCATCATCACCAAATACCCAAGCCAGAGACTTTGGACACCATCTTGAACTCTGGTTTCCTCACTTCCATCATATTATGTATTGAGTTCTGCCTAATCTACCTCCTACACTTCCTTCAATCCATCACCCCACTCCAATCTCACTACCTCCATCATAGTCCAGGTCACCATTCTCTTTCTCTTAGTTTCCAAATGTCTTCTACCCTTCTTCCCTACCTTCCCCATCTCTAGACCGGCCCCCTCCAACCCTCTTTCTACTGTGTAGCCAGAGATGTCTCTCTAAAAGACATATATGATCAGGACACAACTCTGCCCTCATTCAGAGGCTCCCATTGCATTTAAAGACCAAATTTCTTTTGCACAGCTTGAGGAGATGCTTCTGTGATGCATCCACTCTTCATTCTCTGCCATCCTCTCCCACTTTCCAGCCACACTGGACTGCTTTCAGATCCTTGAACATGCCCTGCTGTCACCACCATGACTTTATGTTACCAATTGGCAAAGGGTCATTTTGCTCAATTTGGATAGAAATCACAAATAGACAAAATGAAGCTCTTTTATTAGCAGCCCTTACTTTTTTTTTCTGGTACCAGGGATCAAACTCAGGACCTTGCACTTGCAAGGCAGGTGCGGTGCCACTGAGCTAAATCCCCGGCCCCTGCAGCCCTTACCTTTGAATACCCCATCAGCTTTCAGTGTTAGTGATCCTCTACCACTCACTCTTCTGGCAGCCAGAGCCAGCAGCTACCTGAAGTCCTTGGAAGTTTTTCTGGAAGCCAGAAATGGCTGCTCCTTGTAATTTCTGCATTGCTCTCTATTGTCCTCTGCCATTAGCCACTGAGGCTGGCTCCTTTCAGCACCACCAGTCTTTGGTGTTACCAGCTCTCAGTATACCAGTTCAGCCTACTCTACTCAAGTTTGAAATTGTGAATAGGTAAAAATATACCACTGAAAAGCAGCTTTCTTAGGACTTAAGCTGCAACATAAGGAGGAACAGTGCACAGGCTGACCTGCTAAGGGTAGGGGGCAGGTTGCTTATGTAGAAGAAAAGGTAAGGCTTGTGCATGTGCAGTGTCAGACTTTTCATGGTCATAGGTAGGGAGAGGGTTTCTCTTGGACCTGACTGAGTGTGACTGAAGAGGGTTGGAATCATCCTGACAGGCTCTGGGTTCAGAATCATCTGGGATAGACCTGCCAAAGCTTACTAGAGCCAAAACAAATGTCTCCCAGAGCAACCATGGCTGATGCATTTGAGGAAACTATTAAAGAAAGAAAACATAAATAAAAGTACTTTTTGGCAAGCATCAGGCAGGTCCTTCTTTCCTGTCTCCTTTATATAGGCTGGTTGCCCTCCCTTATATACTTCATTCCATTTTCCCCATCCATGTATATATATTTTTAATTTCTGCTTAAACATCTCATTCTCCAGAAAACTTTGCAAAGTCCCAAACCTGAGTTAGATGCCTTTTTCATGTGTTCTCATGGTACTGCACTCCCCTGATCTCCTGTGCTAGGCTACAAGCTTCACCTTATCTATACTGCACAGTTATATCAACTGACCATTACAAACAAGGTCTCACATGTGGAAATTTAGTTGTGTCTCTCTCTTTCCCTCAAGCAGAAATCTTTCCAGTCATCCTCTATTCTCACTCTCCCACAAAAAGTTCCCTTCTTCCTGTCTTTGGGTGTCAATCTTGCCTCACAGCAATATCAACACATTCACTTCAGAGTGGCCCCACCCTTGCTAGGGCAGAGCCTGGGAGAAATGTTTTTTAACCTACTCTCATATTTCTTTCCAGAGCTTCCCTGACTAAATGTTTTATACCACAACTTTGATATTTCCTGGACTATAAATAGCTCTGCTCTGGAAAACACCAAGTATCACTGACTTTGTAAACATCTCCCAAACCATAAAGCCCTCCAAAGTCTCAGAAATTTACTTCAGGCTATACTTTGTATACTCACATGTATGAAAACCAAATAAGAACTTTGATGGCACTTAGACTAGGCCTTACATTTTCTAGTCAAGGAAACCAAGACACAGGGAGAAGATATGTCTTGGCCTGGGTCATAAACCTTCAAAATGAATTCACGACTTCTTAGTCTTTCAAATGTAGTAGGACTTCTACTAATATAAAAATATATCAGTTTGAACTTCTTATCCAAATAACTCCCTAAACATCAGATCCCCACACTTCCATGTGGGGTTCTGTCACTGATACACAATTCAGCTCCTTTCTGTCCTTCTGGCTTGAGAACTTGGTTTTCCTTGACCCCAGCCTTGTAGGCAAGTTAGTTCTAAAAGCATTTTCTGACGGACAGAAATATTTTGCTGAATATCAATACGATTAAGGTACACCCTGGAAACCAATTTAAGGCTGATTTTATCAAATTACCTTTTCTGAACAAATGGACGGGTCATTTCAAAAAAATTACCAGTTAATTGGATTTTTTAAAAAACTGAACCCTCAGACAGAATTGGCTGCCTGCTTCAACCAAATGTCTTCTTTTGTTTTAATATCATATTGGTTCTCTATCCATAAAAATGAAACTTTGTATTTCCCAAATCCCCATTATTTAATGAATCATCTTGTGCTTTACTGGGTAACATTTCCAGCTCTGAGGATTTTTGGGAAGTTTAAATGGCTTGTATCATTTTACTTGGGTTTTTGTTTCCTCTGGAATTGAAGAAGTAAATTTGATTGACTAGTAACAGACTATTACTGGACTATGCTCAGGTTTACAAATAGCATTTATTTGATGACCCCAAATAATTTAGCTGTGCACATAAGTATGTAAATACATTGACCTAAAAATTACATGGAACTGGGCCAGGGATTTAGCTCAGTTGTTCCACTGCCTGTCTCGCAAGCACAAGGACCCGAGTTCAATCCTCGGTACCAAAAAAAAAAAAAATACATGGAACTAATTTTCCCCAATAATTAAATGGGGAACATAGGTATTCATTTATTTGTTCATTCATGGAACATTTTGACATCAAATATGTACCCAGTGACACTGTACAAGTGATAAAAATTAAAAGATAAATGTCACAAAGTCCCTGTCCTCAAGGAGCTCACTATCCAAAGCCAAAAAGATAGTCAACTAACCAAATACCAGATGCAGTAGGTGGGAAACAGAAGAACAGTCACTCCATGTGTCCATGTGGTGAAACCCTTATTGCCCATTAATCCAGAGTGGAGTGCAGACAGCATCTGTCATTCTAGACTAAAATATTAGCTCTCAGTGTGACAGCATGCCAGAGATGCTACTTCTAGGTTCAGCCTGGAGGAAAAAACCCTGAAACTTAATCCTATCTCAACCCTTTCCTCTCCATTCTTCACTCCAGCTACAAAATTATTCCTCCATTCAGACTTGGTCTTAAGTAGAAATAATAATTGTTATTATTTATTCTGTCTGGCAGGCATTGCAGGGTGCTCCAGACACATGGTTGTGCATTACAGCCCACTGACAACTGCTAGATAATTTCATCCTTCTCATGTCGTATATAAGGAAGGAAACCGAAACAGAAAGGCTAAACAATTTGCACAAAGAATTTGGGCCCACATAGTCTACTCAAGGCCCAATATTTCCACTATCATCATTTTCAGGACCTGATATACTAAATCATTTCTCTCACTGATACATTTATAGTGTCCAACTTCCCAGCCCTTCCCAAATTCCCCCAACAAACTTTTTTCATTATAAAGAAGGAAATGAAAGCATTGTGTTGGAATGTCAGACATTTTGAAGTAATAGTAGATAGGGAGAGGGGAAAAGACCCTTAAAAACACCAAATAGGCCACCATCCCAAGCACCTAGGGCAGGGAAGCTGAGCCAGTCCCAGAACATGGAAGGAAGCACCCCAGGCGCCATTCCAAGTGCCTAGGGCAGAGAAGGTGAGCCGCACAGGCACTAGAAGCACACCCCCACCCCACCCCGTAGAAATGAGAAGACACATAAACAAGCTTCAAAAACAGACTTCTGGATCACCTACAGTAACCCCAAAGGGAAACGAGATGGAAAACTTTGATACTCAACTACCTGGACTCCCTGAACTGGTAACAAAAGAGGATCTGGGAAAAATGAAATCAGAAATAATTACTCAGATAACAGCAAAGATTTTGCTCATGGTGTGAGACATGATTAATAAATACAGAGAGGACACAGATAAAAAAATAGAGGATCTGAGGAACATGATGGGATCCCAATACAGGAAAAAAATAGAATCCATAAAACAGATGCAAACAGATTTCCAGGAGAATAAAAACTCCATCAAAAGTCTGCACAGCAGAATGAACCAATGTGAGGAAAGAATTTCACATATAGAAGATAAGATTGCAATTAGTGAGGAGGAAAAGAAAAATTGCTCTAAAATTGTAAGGGACCATGAGAAATCAATGCAGCAGCTTCTAGATGATGTAAAGAGGAACAACATAAGACTGATTGGAGTCAATGAAGAAACAGGAGACAGTGCAGATGACATAAAAAAAAATCTGTTCACAGAAGTAATGGCAGAAAACTTCCCAAGGAGGGGAAAAGAACTTGACATACAGATAAGTGAGGCATATAGGACTCCAGCTAGCCTTAATAAAAAAAAAAATCTACACATAAGCATATAATAGTTATGATTCCAGAAATCCAACAGAAGAATAAAATTCTACAGACAGTGAGAGAAGAGATACAAATCACATACAAAGGAAAGCCCACCAGAATCACTGCAGACTCAGTGCAAACACTCAAGGCAAGAAGAGTTTGGAGTGATGTATTTCAAGCTCTAAAGGAAAACAGCCTCCAACCCAGATTGATGTACCCTGCAAAACTATCTTTCAAAATGGATGGAGAAATAAGATATTTTCATGACAAAGAGCACCTCAGGAACTTCATGAATATCAAACCCGCACTCCAAAAACTTCTACACAATACCCTAGGAAAAGACAATGAGGATCACAACCCCAGGAAACCCAGCAGAATGAATCCATTGAGCATGACAAATTAAATGCAAAGGGGGAGGATCCAACAAAAAGAAAAAATCATGACAAGGCTTTTAAAACTTTTAACTTCATCTCCCTAGTGAGTGTATGATTCAATCTTGTTATGGTACTGATTAGAATTTTTCTGATTCTAGAGTTGCGCATCTTTCTTTGTGCTATACTGGCTAGTTATCATCTTCTTATGTCTACTTTTTAATTGGGTTGTCTATTAATGAGCTCTAAGAATTCTTTATATATTCTGCTCATAGGTTATATGCATTGTAAATATGGTCTGTTTAAGGACTACGTTTCTTTTTTTTTTATTAAATTCTTTTATTGGTACATTGTAGGTATACAACACAATTACATTTCTCATTGGGAATTCTACCTTTACATAATGCATCTTGGTTCTTATTTTTTCCCCATTCCTAGCCCTCCCTTCACCCCCTCCACCCTTCCCTATTTACAAAGACTTTATTTCCATTTTTTCCATTTCTCAGCATTTGTCCTTTCCCTTCTTTACTTTCCCCTGCCCCTTCCACTAGCCCTACCCCTTTGGACCTTTTCTTCCTATTTTGCATTATCAATTATTCATTCTAATCATTGGTACATTTTAGGTATACAATATAATGACATTCATCATTGGAAATTTGCACCTTTACAAAATCTCTCTTAGTTCTTATTGTTCACCCGTGCCCAGCCCTCCCTTCAACCCCTCCAGTCCTCCCTATTTACAAAGATTTTGTTCCTATTTTTTCATTTTCTCATATTAATCCCATTCCCTTCTATCCTTTCCCCTAGCCCTCCCACTTCCTTCTCTTTTGCCCCCTTTCTTCCTATTTCACATTACCTATTATACATTTTAGTCCTCATTTACACTTTCAGTTTCTCACACCAGAGAAACTATTCAGTATTTATACATGTGTGTCCTATTTATTTCACTTAAGAGTATCACCTCAAGGTGCATCCACTTAGCTATAAATGTCTCTAATTTCTCATTTTTTATGGCTGAGTAGTACTCCATTTTATGCAAAAACACATCATCTTTACCCAGTCTCCAGTTGATGGGCATTTGGACCGTTTCCAAGTTTTAGCTATCACAAACTGTGCTGCTATGAACATGGGTGCACATATATCACTGTGGCATCATTCTTTTAATTCTTTAGGGAAGATCCCCAGCAATGGAATAGTGGGGTCAAATGGGACTTCAAGTCTTAGTTCTTTGAGGTATCTCCATACTGATTTCCACAATGGTTGTACCAGTCTACACTCCCACCAGCACTAGAGCAGGGTTCCTGTTTCCCTACAGCCCCGCCAGCATTTGTTATTGGTTGATTTCATGATAGCAGCCATTCTTTCTGGGGTGAAGTGGAATCTCAGCATTGTTTTCATTTGCATGTCTTCAATGACCAGTGATGTTGAACATTTTTTCATGTTTTTAATTGCTATTTCTACTTCTTTGTCTGAGAAATGTCTGTTCATTTCAGATGCCCATTTTTGGATTGGGTCTTTAAATTTGGGAGGTCTGATCTTTTTTAGTTCTTTATAGATTTGAGATAGTAGACCTTTGTCTGAGGAAGAGCAGGTGAAGATTTTTTCCCACATTGTGGGTTGTCTCTTCACACTGCTGGTGGTTTCTCTTGCTGTGCAGAAGCATTTTAATAAGAAGAGATCCCACTTGTTGATTGTTTGTGCTAGTTCACGGGCAACTGAGCTTTGGTTCATAAAATGTTTTCCTACACCGATGTCTTCAAGTGTTCTACCTAACCTCTGTTCCAACTGGTTCAGAGTTTCTATTTTAATATTTAGATCTTTAATCCATTTTGATTTTACTTAAGTTCATGGTGAGAGATACAGGTCTAGTTTTAATTTTTGGCAAGTTGGAGCCCAATTTTTCCAGCACCATTTATTAAAGAGGCTATCTTTCCTCCAGTGAGGGTGTTTGGCTCCTTTGTCGAAGATGAGATGGCTGAGTGTGTCTGGCGTTGTTTCTGCATCTTCTAATCTGTTCCTCTGGTCCTCAAGTCTGTTTCTTTGCCAGTACCATGCTGTTTTTATCACAGTAGCTTTGTAGTAGAGGTGGAGGTTGGGGATTGTGATACCCCCTGCCATGTCTCTGTTACCTAGAATTGCTTTTGCTATTCTGGGTCTCTTCTTATTCCAAATGAATTTTTCGATTGTTTTCTCAAGGTCCATGAAGTATGCTGCTGGGATCTCATTTGGAATTGCATTATATATATATATAGCAATTTTGGAAGTATGGCCATTTTCACTATATTAATCCTTCCTACCCAGGAGCAGGGGATGTCTGTCCATTTTCTGATATCATCTTCAATCTCTCTTTTCAGAGTGCCATAGTTTTCAGAGAAGAGGTCTTTGATTTCTTTTGTTAGGATGATTCCTAGATATTTCATTTTTTTGGATGCTATTGTGAAAGGAATTATTTGCCCTATTTCTCTCTCAGTGAGCCTGCCATTGGTGTAGAGGAAAGCTATTGATTTTTGTGTGTTGACCTTGTAACCAGCTACTTGACTGAATTTGGTTATTAAGTCTAGAAGACTTTTGGTGGAGTTCTTGGGGTCTTCTATATACAATATCATGTCATCTGCAAATAATGACAATTTGACTTTTTCATTACCCATCTTTCTTCCTTTTATTTCTTTCTCTTGTCTAATTGCCATGGCTAATGTTTCCAGAACTATATTGAACAAGAGTGGTGATAGTGGATATCCTTGTCTTGTTACTCATTTTAGTGTGAAGGATTTCAGTTTTTGACCATTTAGTATGATATTGGCTGATGGTTTTTCATAGATGGCTTCTATCAGTTTGAGGTAGAGACCATCTATTCCAATTTTTTTAGGGTTTTTATCATAAATGCATGTTGGATTTTGTCAAATGCTTTTTCTGCATCTATGGAGATAATCATATGGTTTTTGTCCTTGGCTCTGTTGATATAGTGTAATACATTGATTGATTTGAGTATATTGAACCATCCCTGCATCCCTGGGATGTATCCCACTTGATCAGGATGTATGATCTTCTTGATGATCTTCTGCATTCTGTTTGCCAGTATCTTATTAAGGATTTTTGCATCTATGTTCATTAGTGAGATTGGCCTATAGTTCTCTTTTTCAGTTGGGTCTTTCTCTGCTTTGGGGATCAAGGTGATTCTTGCTTCCAGGAATGAATTTGGGAGTATTGCTTCCCTTTCAATTTCATTGAAGAGTTTAAACAGTAGCAGCAGCAGTTCCTCTCTAAATGTCTTGTAGAATTCAGCAGTGAAGCCATCACAGCCTGGGCTTTTGTTAGTTGATAAGTTTTTAATTATGTTTTCAATTTCATCGGTTGATATTGGGTTGCTCAGAATTTTTAGGTCTTCTTCGATCAACTTTCGTAACTCATATGTATCTAGGAATCTGTCCATTTCTTCTGTGTTGTCCATCTTATTGGCATAGAAGTTCTGGAAGTAGGTATTGATGATCCTCTGGATTTCTGCTGGGTCTGTTGTAGTTTCACCCTTTTCATTCCTAATTGCATGGATTTGGGCCTTTTCTTTCCTTTTTCTGACAAGGTTGGCTAAGGGTTTGTCAATTTTGTTGATTCTTTCAAAGAACCAATTCTTGGCTTCATTGATTTTTTGTATCATTCTCTTAGTCTCCATTGCATTGATTTCTCCTCTGATCTTTATAATTTCCTCCCTTGTATGAGCTCTGGGGTTGTCCTGTTCTTCTTCTTCTAGAAACTTGAGGTTCAGAATCAGGTTGTTTAATTGGGCTCGTTCTGTTTTCCTAATATGCGTATTCACTGCTATGAATTTCCCTCGTAAGACTGCTTTCATTGTGTCCCATAGATTCTGATATGTTGTATTGTCACTGTCATTTAATTGAAGGAACTGTCTGATTTCTTCTTTAATTTCCTCTGTGACCCATTGGTTATTCAGAAGTGTGTTGTTCAATTTCCACATTTTTATGAAATTTTTTTAGTTTCTTTTGCTATGGATCTCCAATTTCATCACACTCTTGTCCTTTGCACTTACTTAAGCATGTTCTATGTGTGAGTATGAGGTCTAATTTTGAGAATGACCCATGTGTAGCTGAGAAGAATGTGTATTCTGATTTTGTGGGTGGAAGACTCTGTAAACATCTGTTAAGTTCATTTCTTTAAGAGTTCGATTGTGTTCTAGCATTTCATTACTTATTTTTTGTCTAATTCATCTATCTATTTGTGACAGTGGGGTGTTGAGGTCTCCCACTACAATGGTATTAGTGCATATATGATTTTTCATGTCCGTTAGTATTTGTTTTATATAGTTAGGCCCACTCATGTTTGGTGCATAGAAATTTATGATTGTCATCTCTTCCTCTTGGATTCTTCCCTTTACAAGGATGTAGTGTCCTTCTTTGTCTCTCTTAATCAGTGTTGGTTTGAAATCTACTTGATCTGCCAAGAGGATAACTTCTCCTGCTTTTTTTCAGGTCACTGTCCCATGGAGTATTATTTTCCACCCTTTAACTTTCAGTCTATGAGTTTCCTTTTGAATTAAGTGTGTTTCTTGTATGCAGCATATTGTTGGAGTTTGCATCTTGACCCATTCTGCCAGTCTATTTCTTTTGATTGGTGAATTGAGACCATTAAAATTGATGCTTATAACTGAAACATATAGACTTGTCGTTGCCGTGACTTTTTCTTTTTGTTGGGTTCTCCCCCTTTACATTTAATTTCTTGTCATTCCAGATTGGTTCATTCTGCTTTGCTTCCTGGGGTTGTGATCCTCAATGTCTGTTCCTAGGCTATTGTGTAAAATTCTTTGGAGTGCTGGTTTGGTATTCATGAAGTTCCTAAGGTGCTCTTTGTCATGAAAGTATCTTATTTCTCCATCCATTTTGAAAGATAGTTTTGCAGGGTACATCAATCTGGGTTGGAGGCTGTTTTCTTTAGGGCTTGGAATATGTCACTCCAAGCTCTTCTTGCCTTGATGGTTTGTGTTGAGAAGTCTGCTGTGATTCTGATGGGCCTTCCTTTGTATGTGATTTATTTTCTCTAACTGCTTGTAGAAATTTGTTCTTCTGTTGTGTTTCTGGAATCTTAACAATTATATGCCTATGTGTAGATTATTTTTGATCAAGACTATTTGGAGTCCTATATGCCTCACTTATCTGTATGTCAAGCTCTTTTCCCCTGCTTGGGAAGTTTTCTGCCATTACTTCTGTGAAGAATTTTTTTATGTCACCTCCACTCTCTCCTGTTTCTTCACTGACTCCAGTCAGTCTTATGTTATTCTTCTTTGCATCATCTAACAGCTGCTGGATTGATTTCTCATGTTCCTTTATAATTTTAAAGCAATTTTTCTTTTCCTGGTCACTAATTGCAATCTTATCTTCTATATCTGAAATTCTGTCCTCACATTGACTCATTCTGCTGTGTAGACTTTCAGTGGAGTTTTTCATGTCCTGGAAATCTATTTGCATCTGTTTTATGGATTCCATTTCTTTCCTATATTGGTATTGCATCATGTTCCTGAGCTCCTCTCTAGATTTATTAATCATGTCTTGCACTAGAGGCACAATTTCTCTTTTTATCTGAGAAATTATTTCTGATTTCATTTTTTCCAGATCCCCTTTTTTTGCCAGTTCAGTGGGTCCAGGTGGTTGAGTATCAGAGTATTCCATCTCATTTCCTTTTGGGGTTGCTGTAGGTGATCTGGAAGTCTGGTTTTGAGCTTTATTTATGTGTTTTCTCATTTTGACTCTGGGGTGGGGCTGTTGGCACCTACACGGATTACCTCCTCTGAGCTAGGATAGGTGGGACAGGGGCCAGGAGCAGCTGTAGGGATGATGTCCTAAAAGCCCTTTCCTGAGGGCTGGGAGCTTCAGGAGGTATGGTGGCTCAGAAGCCCCTACCTCTGGGCTGGGAGTGGTGGGAGGGATGGCAGCCCAGAAGCCCCTTCCTCTGGGCCAGGAGCAGCAGGACAGAAGGTGGCCCAAAAGCCCTTTCCTCTGGGCTGGGAGCAGCGGGAGGGATGGTGGCCAGGAAGCCCCTTCCCTTGGACCAGGAGCAGTGGGATGGCAGCTCAGAAGCCCCTACCTCTGGGCCGGGAGCAGCGGGACTCAGTACCATGATCTGGTGGTCCAGGGTCCTCTGCGTCTTTGTAGTGTGGAACCAGGTGGCTGTACAGAGGAGCGGGGTTGGGGGGGATCCAGTGGATTGTTGCTGGGGCGTGGTTTGATTCAGCGTGTTCTGCGTGACTCAAGACCTTGGTAGGGCATGGGCAGACCTGCCTGTCTGCAGTGGGCTGATTCGGCATGTTCTGTGCCACTCAGGACCTCAGTAGGGCGTGCCGACTACTTTTCATTGTAATGATGTCATTTAAAGTTCTAAATTTTGATGGAATCTCATTTATCATTTTTTTTTCTTTTGTACATCATGTTTTTTGTATCCTAGGTAGTTCTTGCCTACCCTGAATTCATAAACATTTTCCCTTATAATTTCTTCTTAAAGTTTTATACTTTTAGGCTTTCTTATTTAAGTTCAATAGATCCCTTCAAGTTATTTTCATGTATGGAAATAAAGGGTTGAGGTTAATTTTTTATATACAGATACCAGGTGTTCTAGTGCTGTTTGCTGAAAACACTATCTCTTCCTCAGCTCTTGAATTGAGTTTATATTCTATAAAATGCTAATGTTAAATAATCTTTCAAAACTCAGTGGACCATATATGTGTGGTTCTATTTCTAGATTCTCTGTTTTATTCCAACGATCTATATGTCTTTCCTTACACCAACACTGCCTTTGATTACCGTAGCTTTAGAATAAGTCTTAAAATTAAGTACTAAACATCTTCCAACACTGGTTTTTTTGGGTTTTTTGTTTATATATTTTTTTAACTTTTCTAGGTCCTTTGTACTCCTACATAACTTTTAAATTTCAATATCCAATTCTTCATTTATAGCAAGTATACACAGATCTGAATTTTTATATATACCTTGTGTTTTCTAATCCTGCTAAATTCAAATACAAGTTCTAGGGACTCCTAGAGATTTCTTAGTATTTTCTCTGTAGGTGATCATTTCATCTACGTATAAAGATTATGCTTCTACCTTGCCAATCCTATACTAATTGTGTCATTTTATTCCCAGACTATTTTGGTGGGGCCTAGGTTTCAAAGTTTAATAGGCAGATAAAGAGTAAGCATATCTGCTCTTGTTCCCCACCTTAAGGAGAAAGCATTGTATCTTCTCCATTTATATAAGGCATTCTTGCTGGAAGTATGGAGTGCATGTCTTTAATCTGTTGAGAAGTTTCTGTTCTGCTTCTAGCCTCCTGATAGCTTTTACCATGAACAGTGGTAGAATGTAGTCCAATACTTTTTCTCCAACTAGTGACAGGATCATATGGCTTTTTCCTTTTCTCTGTTAAAATGATGACTTTGGGGGGTGGATCTTCCAATGCTGATCCAACACTGTCATCCCTATAACAAAACCATTTTCTACATACTGCCAGATCTGACTTCTAATAGTTTGTTTTGTTAAACAAATTTCTATGTTCATACTTTTTTCTTCTATTATCTTTATCCAGTTTTAGGATTAGCACAATGTTAATTTCCTAAAATGAGGGGAGAAGTGTTCCTTCTTTTTTCTGCTTTAATTGTTTGATATAATTTATCAGTTCAAATGTATATGAGCCTGCTGTTGTCATATAGATAGGTTTTCAAGCTAGGAATATACTTTCTTTAATAGGTGCTATTCAAATTTTATATTTCCTCCAGAGTTAGTTTCATTAATTTGTCTTCCAAGGTACTTCTTAGAAGTTGTCAAATTTATTTCAAGAAAGATTTTTGTAATATGCTTTCTATATCCTTTTAAATTCTGTAAAGTGTGTGGTATTATCTCCTAGATCTTGATACTGCAATTTAAAAATGTATAATTGATATTGTGTAACAGGAAGAAAAGGTCTAAAGGAGCAGAGGAAGTGGGAGAGGTATGTAAAAGGAAAAAAGGGAAAAGAAAAAATATGAGAAAAGGAAAAAAATGGAAACAAAGTCTTTGCAAATAGGGAAGGGTGGAAAGGGTGAAGGAAGGGCAAGGGAAGCAGAAAAAAATAAGAACCAAGAAACTCATGTAATGGTACAAGATCCCAATGATGAATGTAACTGTATTTTATACCTAAAATGTACTAATAAACTTAATGAGGAAAAAAATCCACCAAATAGTCATCTGATTTGTGCTTTCAAAGCAAGGGACTGAATAAATTTAGTTTGAAATTAGTATGCAAATGGCACACATAACAACCAACAAGGAGATGTCAGTCTGTTCCTGACTCACCCTGCACCCTCTTGAGAGCTGAAAGGAAGGCTCCAAACACTCTAGCACAAGCCCAGTAATCTCTGCAATTACTGTGCACACATAAGTAGCATGAGTCATCCCAACTCAGACAAGATGAAGAGCCTTAGGTAACAATCACATTTTTAAGGCTCTTCATATTCTTTCAAGTAGGATTTCTTTTTTAACCTTCATTGCATTTCTTCCCAAATCAGAAAGATAGCTATTATAAGACCCTTCCTAAAGGTAAAGAAACTCAGAACTATGTCCCATATCATGTAACTACCAAAGAATAGCACCTGACTCTTAGTAGGAGCTTCTCTTTCCTGTAACTTGTTCTTCTCATTCTGACCTGTTTCTTATTCTCCAAAACCCAATTTGAATCTACCTCCTCTGAGAAAATTTCCCCAAGGACAAATTATTTACTTACTTATCTGTGTGCTCGTAACATTTTGTAACCTACCAAGCCTTTCTTGTAGGCCTTGTGTGGTGGTTACCATTAGAGGAACTTCTTCTATGTATCCAAAGTGCTTAGTGTAGCACAGGGTTGGCAAACTATAACATACAGGCCAAATCTGACCCACTGTTTATGTACAGACTTTGAGCAAAGAATAATTTTTAGACTTTTAAAGAGTTGCAAGAAAAAATAGAAAAAAAGAATATAAGATAGAATCTATGTGTGGACTGCAAAGTCTAAAATCTTTCCTATCTGTCCCATTACAGAAAATGATTACTGAAGTTTGGACAGCAGAAGCAAGATCATAGATCACTGTATAAAAGTCTCTGGGAAGACCCCACTTGGACCATCTTCTCATTAAAGCTTATTAAATTCCAGACATATCAGACCAATAATATATCAGACTTTTTCACACCTTCATGTTGTTTGCTGCACTTTGGTTATCTAATGGTGTGTATGTGTGTATATGTGTGTATGTGTGTGTAACTTGGCCTCATTGTATTACTTTGTTGTTAGTGTGGCTGATTTCATTTTGCTCTGGTTATTCAGATACACCTTACATGCAAAGAATGGAATGTTCTTAGAGTTCAAGAAAGTCTGATTAAAAGCATACATACTAAGGTATAGCACTCTTCTAACATCTCCAAAAGTTCCCTCTTGTCCTTTCCCACTCAATCTCATCTCCTATCTCAAGTCAAGAGACACCAATATTCTGCATTTCTATCTCCATAGATTTTTGCCTACTATAAAGATTTGTATAAATTGAATTATCTATTACTTACTGTTTACCAACTGTGTTTTTTCACTCATCACACTGTTTTTTAGGATCATCCAATGCTATTTCAAAGTACTATACCCTTACCATTACCAATTCATAAGAGCCAAGTGGTAAATTTTCTAAAATTTTGAAAGCTGGTTGCTAAAACCAGCTATTATTAAAAATTAAATTATATAACTTAAAATTAAATAAATTATATTAAAAACAATGATAATACTAAAAATACATTATTTCCTAATTGTTTACCTACATTTCATTACCTGTTTTTTCAAGGATAGTTATATCCATTGTACCTGATGTGCTTCTGTGTATCACTTCCCAATTCCATGTTCATTGGTAGTTTAAAATTGGCCATGGTGGGAATAATTATACCATGGAAATCAGTAAACACTATAAATCAGAACTTCTTTATATTTGTGGCTAAAGATCCAGTTATTAAACATCTACCACTAGATATATCTATATTGTATATTTTAATAGCTCATTTATTATTATTTCTGAGTAGTATTCCAGTATATGGTCTTTGCGTTAGTTTTTCTTTGCTATGAAAAACATTCATGAGAAAATCAAATGATATAGCACAGAGATTTATTTTGGCTCATGATTTTAGAGGTTTCAGTCTACAGCCAGTTGGCTTCATTGTTTTGGGGGCCCGTGTTGAAATGATACATCATCCAGAAGTGTTAGCAAAGGAAACTGCTCATCTCATGGTGTCAAGGAAGCACAGAGAAAGAAGGGGCCAGCAGTCCTATACCTCCTTCAAGGGTACACCCTCAATGATATAACCTCCTTCCCGTGGGCTCTAACTCCTATAGTAGGCAATAGTCCATGGATATAGAAATTTCACCACCTCCCACTAGTGCCACCACCTGGAGACATTGAACTTTGGAGACACTTCCAAACCACACCAGTTATGTTAGAATTTATTTTCATACTTGTTTCCATTTTTGCTAGTATGAAGAAAGTAACCATGAATATTCTTCTACAAGCATATTTGCTGACTTATGTTTCTATTTATTTCAGTGAATGCCTTGGAAAGTTGAAGTTTAGATGTGAAATTTTGTTTACTGAAATTTTTTTGTTCGGTTTGCACTGAGGGGAGCATACTGCTCTATACATTAAAGAAATTTTAATTTTATTTGTTTTATACTTTTGTAAAGAAATGGTAGTATATTTTTCCTGTTGTATCCAATTTGTTTCTGTCCTTGGTTTTTAAAATTTGGTTTTCAGCAATTAGACACTGTGTCTTGGTTGGGATATATTGAGTTTCTTGATAAAAAAAATTTTAAAAGATACTGTTTTTAATCAAATTTGGAAAATGTTGCACCATTATTTCTTCCAAATTTTTTCCTACCTCCTCTGGAATCACAATTACACTTAATACATATTAGATAAATTGACATAGGTCACCAAGACTTTTTTCTTAAGGCTTTTTTCCCCTCTGTATTTCAGTTTGCGTTGTTTGTTACTCATACCTCAAGTTCCCCAACCTTTTGCAGTACCTGGTCTGTCACCTCACCAACTCACTCCAGTTGTTTTTTCATTTTGCATATTTTTTCAGTACTAAAATTCTTATTTTGGTTATTTTTATAATATTTATTTCCTCCCTTAGATCCTAACATGTTTACTCGTGATATTCTTTTGTTCCTTTAAGATGTTGCACGTATCTTAGCTTCAAGATGGGGGAGTAGAAGCCAGCAGCTAATCACAGATTCTGGACTTGGAATTGAGACACCTGGAAAATAACTTATTAGCCAGAAGAAAGAGAAGAAAAGCTCCGGGAATCAAGAAAGAGCTATCAGAAAAGCTAAGGCTCACAAAAAAAGAGAAGACAATCCAGAGAGAAAGACAAAGCATTCTGAAGCATTCTGAAGTGCTAACTCAAGCTCTCCTTTGGAGTGGGACCTGACTCCCCAAGCTCAAGATCAGCCCAGAGAGGGCCAGAACTCCACTGATAGACAACAGACTGACAACACTAGCCCCAGTTATTGTAAGCTGCAAATTCCGTGTAAGATTTTACTCTGAAAGTTTCTCTTACTTGGCAGATTGGCTTTGGAGAAGAGATTCACTGCCGCACCCACTGTATTTATAAGTGTGAATCAAGAGCATATTTTGAGGTTTTTATTAACACTGAACCACTCCAGGAGTCAGGGGTCTCAGAGCAGCCAAATTTCAAGGACTCTGGGGTCACCCTATGGCAGTGAGTAAGTGGGTGATGTCACAAGAAAGGGTAATGGAAAGGGGGAGGGCCAGTCACAGACCCTTTGAGAAATTTAAGCAGTGGTAAGCTCTTGCTGTGGAGGACACAGTGGTCTTGTCTTCAGTAGTGAGAAGCCAGGCCAGTTGCATGGGGTTTTCTAAGGGGATTAGATCTGAAAATACAGAGATTGAGACCAGAGTATTGTCTGGCCCCTCTTGCTGCTTACATCCAGCACAGAACTTGGTGGTCCATTTGCTTTCCCCACCAGCCAGCATGATTGGCGATATGCCACCACCTGGATGTTTGCTACTTCCTTCAGTGTATGAACAGAGAGGCCTCTGGAGCAAGCAGGGCACCTCAAGCCCACAGACCACAAGTTAGTCAGGGATAGTAGTGACAAGAGGCACATAGAAGAACACAAACACTAAAATCTCCTGGAATGAATACAACTCTGAGGCAGAAGAAATACTATTGACTGACCTCAAACTAGAGGAAAGGCAGAGCAGGACAGCATTCATGCAGCAAAATCAAGTAAAAAACAAAACAAAACAAAAACAAACCAAAAAAACTCAGTACTAATCCTTATTAATATGATCAGGAAGAAGGGCTTGAAGATAAGTTTGAAAAATTAATGCATACAACCACTAAGAAAGAAATAAAAACAAGAAATTACGAGGAAAACACCCAAGAACTCTGGGACATGGTTAAAAGGCCAAATTTAAGAAGTTTTGGTGTAGAAGAGGATACTAAGGTACAGAAAAATACCATAGAATATCTGTTTAGTGAAATAATAATGGCAATTTTCCCAAATCTTGGGAAAAATGTAAACATTTAGGTATAGGAAGTATTTAGAATGCCAAACAGGCACACCCAGAAAAGGACTTCTTCATGTCACATTGTAGTTAAAGTGGCCAGAGTACAGAACAAGAGAAAAGTATTGAAAGCTGAAAGAAGGGAGAAGCAACAACTCACTTATAGAGGCAAACCCATCAGAATATCTTCAAACTTCTCTATAGAAACCTTAAAGGCTAGAAGGACATGGAACACTGTGCTTTGTGCTTCAAGCTCTGAAAGAAAATAACTGCCAATCTAAATTACTATATCCATCAAAGCTATCCTTCAAAGATAAGTATAAACTTAAGAAATTCATGACCACTAAGCCAGAATTGCTGAACATACTTATAGAAATTCTATGCAAAGAAGAAAAAGAAGAGAAAAACTATTGAACTGAACATAAGAAAACAACAAAATGACAGCAATTAGTATACATTTTTCTGTAATAACTCTGAATGTAAATGAGCTTAATTCTCCAATTAAAAGACACAGACTGACATATTGGATTTAAAAAAATAAAACCCAGTGAGATTCCCATCTTGGCACTGTAGAGAAAGCAGTGTTCACAAAGTGCTACATGGTATGCAGCAAGATCAGAGTATGATTTCAAGAGATGATAGAATTCCCAACCATGGGAATACACCCTCAACATGATAGCAGCCAGCAAAATACAGAAAATAGAAAAGTTAGAACACGAACTGAAGCAGCACATAAGTTCATGTACTCACCCTGCATGTGTCTGGAGATACTATTGTTCACTATACAGAAGAACCACGAGGTCTCTCCACTGGGACATGGCCCCAATTCTGTGATAATAATAGCAAACAGATGCCAAAATAACCAATGTAGATTCCAGCCTGTGTGGAGATCTAACTACATTTTTCAGGAAACAAAATGTTTAGGGAAAGAAGGCCTAGGAAACTATTACGGTTTGTAGCTAGATGTTTCCCCAAAGCCTTATGCATTCAAATGTGGGGCTTTTGAGAGGTGACTGCATGATGGAGGCTTACAGCTGACTTGCTCATAGATGGAACCGGGTTAGAAGAGACAGATCATTAGGGGCATGGCCTGGAGAAGTTTATCTTCCTCCTTGTCTCTACCCTTAACACTCTGTCCCCCTACCACCATGCCACGAGCACCTCCTCTGCCATGCACTTGTGCTGTGCCCTTCAGCCTTGGAGCCAGCCAACTGTGGACTGAAACCTCTAAAAACTGGGAACCAAAATAATCCTCTCCCCCCTTAAATTAGGGATGTTGGGCATTTTGTCCCAACGCCAAAGAAAGTGACTAATAAAGGAGCATATGTGGCCCTTCACTCCAGAAGCCATGGCCTGCCCACCCAATGAACTCCATGGTTTTCCTACGAGACAAAGACCAGAATCTATGGTAATAACCACAAACAAAATTCTGACCATGAGCACAGATATTAGCCCAAGTCAAGAGACCTAGCTATCCTATGAGGTGCTAAAAAGTTTCAGGGGAAGAAGGCAAGGAGTAGCTATAGGTGGGCACCTGCCCCTGGTTCTAGTACCCACATACAGACAGAGTTATATAATTCCTGCCTCTCTGACTCTGGACAAGGAGAGATGTAAGAGCTAAAGTTAAATTCAGAGTCCTTGGGCAATTAGGATTTGAGGACAATGTGATACAGGGAAAGAGGTAGAAAAAAAGTCTGAATTAACTGAGTAAACTTCCCTAATACCCAGAGGGTGCTGAAACAATAAAGGCCTGAACAAGCTGAGAAAATGGAATCTGGAGTTCCAAAAATGGTGTGGAGACAGCAAGTGCAATCTTAAAGTTCGTGACTGGCAAAGAAACCTGGTCTAAAACTCACTGAAGGGAGCAGGGTAAGTGCCTACCAAGTATCCTGAAGAAAATAGAGACTCTGGAATTTGTCAGGCTAAAGATAATGTGCCTGAAGTTGGAAAGAGGGTTGGTTTTCCCCACAAACCTACCTGCAGCCAACATGTGAGAAAAATGCATGCAGTGATCTGTATGCATTCTCAGACTCCTTCACTCCCAAAGTGTGGATGTGGGACTTTAATGTGTGTGTAATTGTGTATGGCTATGGGTTAATGTTTAGATTTCTACCTTGATTTACATAGACCTGTTGGGTTCACCCTAACCAAGTGTTGCTTCTTCAATCTTCCAATATGGAGTTTCTGTAAGTGAAAATATGCAGTTAATTGGTTCCAGCACCCCTAAAGCCAATCACACTTTCCATTTATATTTCCATCTCTTGTCTTCTTTTCTTTCTTCTGCACCCTCACATCACCTCTAAAACCTCCTTTTTCTCTATCACCACCACCCTCTGTCCAGGCATAAAAATAATAACCATCAAAATCAATTTCCTCTTTTTTCCTTAGGTTTTTTTTCTTACTTTATTTTATTTATTTATTTATTTATTTATTTGGTACCAGGGATTGAACTCGGGTCCTTGTGCTTGCAAAGCAGGCAGTGAAACTACTGAGCTAAATCCCCAGTCCTCTTACTTTACTTTGTACTTCTTTTCATTTTTTGTGTCTGATTCCTTGGCTTATTGTTTACTACTACTACTCCTTTATTACCCTCCATTATTGAAAGAGTTGAAAAGTTTTTAAATGGTTTTAAATTAAGTATTGATACACCATTGGTTCTTCAGATATTGTTATTACTGGTAATTTTTCTCTCATCACAAGGCAGTGATAGAGATTGAATGCAATACTTTAAATAGGTGAAGTAAGTAACCACACACTGACTTATACCCAAAGCCAAGGGCACATCACAGAGTGCAACTCACTTACCAAAGAAATCTCAACTATAGTGGGAGAGCTTTCTACCCTAACTGAAATATAATGTTCAAAATAAAAATACAAAAATCATGAAAAAACAAGGTCTAAAAATTCAGAGGTCCCCAAAATTGATCTCAAAGACATTGAAGTAGATGAATTTCAGAACAAAGAACTCGAAAAACTAAATATCTAAAATACTTGAAGAGACAAAAGTCAAGACCATGAAACAAGTAAATGAACCAAATTCTAAGATGTTCAATGAGCTCAAAGAAGATGTAAATAAACATTAAATGATTCAAGTAATAAGGTGATCAATGAGCTTAAATAAGATACAAATAAAACGGTGAATGATTTAAGAAAGACAATGTATCACAGACCCATCAATCCTCTGATCTGCCAGGAGAGGGGTTTGGTGAGGGCTAAAGAAAAAAAGACAAAGAGACACACTTTCAAAGTACATGAAGGACTGGGAGGTCAATGCCAGAGCGGGCAAAGACAAAGACACTCCAAGATAACCACTATTTATTGGGTGTACGCAATAATCGGAGGGAGTATCAAGGTGACTCAAAGAGCAGCAGTAATCCTATATTGATGAGGATCTTAGGTTGATGAAGATCATAGGATGGTGAGATGGGCAAAGGATTCTTACAGTAGTAGGTAGGATGAGCTAGTAGGCTAATAAGGAATTCATTCTTCCCCCAGGTGAAACTTTTCTCTTGTTTTCATTACTACTGGAGCCAGGCAGGATGTCTTCAGCTGATGTAATCATGCCCTGGAGCATCACAGCATCACAGGACCATTGAGGCCTTAGCTGTGACCAGAGGCACAGAGAGTTATGTTTCCACATGCCATAGGTGGCCCGCACAGCAAGGAGACAATAGGCCTCAGACAGCCCTAACCATAATTATGAAATGATTTTTCCCCAAAAATTATATAGAACAGCTCCAACAACAATGCAGGTTATAAATTAACTCTTTCATAATGCATTAGAGATTATGAAAAGAAATCAAGTAGAAATCATGAAAATGAGCAACTCAATTGAAAGTTTTGACAGTAGACATGACCAAGCACAAGACAAAATATCAGAACTTGAGGACAAGGTTGATACACAAGTAGACAGTTTACTAAGGGATGCTCACAAAAGCAAGACACAATGAAAGGATGACCCAAGATCTCCTACTTGACTGTAAAAGAACAAACCTAAAATTATAAGTATTAGCAAAGGTTTACACAAGGAAACTAAGGTATAAAAAATCTATTCACCAAAATATCTGCAGAAAAATTTCCAATTCTAAGAAATTTAGTAGATACATAGGTAAATGAGCCATTTAGAACCCTAAATAGACAACAACCAGAAAAGAACCTCTCCATAACACATTACATGCAGAACACCAGAAATTCAGAACAAGAACTAACAATTAAATGGAAAAGAAAGAAAACAAAACAGCAACAAGTAAATAATGCAATGACAGATATGTCAATACCTATCAATCATGACTATCAATTCACCAATCAAAAGACATAGATTAGCAGAATGGATGAAAATCCAACAATATGCTGTATGCAGAAATACACTGAACATAAAAAGACATTCATACATTAAAAATCAGTGATTGGAAAACAATATCCCATGCAACAGGAACCCAAAAACAAGCTAGAGTAGCTATCCTACTTTCGATCAAAGTGGGTATCAAACCAAAGCTGATTAAAATAGATGAAGAAAGATGTTACACATTAGTTCACAGAACTATCCAACAGGAAGAGATAACAATTATAAGCATGTATACATCAAGCCACAGTGCACCCAATTTCATTAAACAAACTCTAATACACATAAAATATCAAATAAAAATCAATACAATTACAGTAGGGCACCTCAATATCCCACTATCATAAAAAAATCAATTAAATAAAATATCAACAAAGAAATATTAACTTCAACTAAACAGTCAAACAAATGGACTTAATAGATATCTACAGAGTGTTCTACTCAACAGAGGGCACACTCTCTTCAACAGCATATAGTTCTTTCTCCAAATTAGAGCACATACTAACTAATAAAGCATTCTTAAGTACATGCAAAAGAATTGAAATCTTACTATGCATTTTATCAAATAGTGCAATGAAACTAGACATCAATAGCAACAGAAACTATGCAAATGTATGGAAATTAAACATCACATTCATGAATAATCAATAAGTCATGGAAGAAATAAGACATTTCCTAGAATAAAATGATAATCTAGTAAAACATACCAGAATTTTGGGGACACAGAAAAGGCAGTATTATAAGAGAAGTTTATAGCTGCAATACTCACATCAGAAAAATGAAGGAACCCCAATTAATAACCTAATGATATATCTCAAGGACCTAGTAAAATAAGAAAAATCCAAATCCAGAGGTGATACAAGAAATAAAATTATAAAGATCAGAGCAGAACTCAATGAAATGGAAACAAAAAATACAAAGAGCAATGAGTCAAAGAGCTCGTTCTTTGAAAGTTAAACAAAATAGAGAAATAATTAGCCAATCTTGCCCCCAAAAACAGAGGCTTATATCAATGTAATTAGAAATGCAAAAGGTGAAATCACATTGCACACTGCCAAAATCCAAAAAATTATTAGCAATTAATTCACAAACATATATGCCAAAAAAGCAGAGAACTCAGAAGAAATGGAGAGATTTTAAATACATATGAATTACCAAAACAAAACCAAGGAGACTTAAAAATCTTAAATAATACAATAACAGGTAATTAAATTTAAGCAATAATAAAAACCTACCAACTAAGATGAGCTCAAGAACTTATGGATTCACTAGCAAATTCTGTAAGAGCTTCAAGAAAGATCAAACACCAATACTCCTTAAACTCTTTAAGTAAATCACAAGGGATGGAGTACTCCCAAAATCATTCCTGGATGCTAGTATTAACCTGATCCCAACCAGACAAGGATGTAACCAAAAAAGAAAACTACAGAGCAATCTCTCTAATGAATACAAATGCAAAAATCCTCAACAAGTTACTAGCAAATAGAATGCAACAAATCATCAAAAAGATGATATACCACAACTAAGTAGGCTTCATCCCAGGGATGCAAAGATGGCTTAACATATGCACATCAATAAATGTAATCATCACATAAACAGAAGCAAAGACAAAAATCACATGATCTTCTCAACAGGTTCAGAAAAAGTCTTTGACAAAATTTGGCATCCATTCATGATTTAAGAAAAAACTCTGAGCCAGACATGTGGCACATGCCTGTAGTCCCAGCACTCAAGAGTCTGAGGAAGGAGGATTGCTGCAAGTTTGAGGCTAGCCTGGGCTACATAGTGAGTTCAAGTTCAGCCTGAACTACATAGAGAGATCCTGTCTTGGAAAAAAACAAAACCCTGAAGAAAATAGGTATAGATGGACTTTATCTGAGTCTAATAAAAACCATTCATGATTTATCTCCCACTGCATACTAAGGTCAAATAAAAATAAATAAAAAACTTAGATATATGACCTGAAATTTTGAAATTGCTGAAGGAAAACATAAGGGTGACATTTAAATCCATAAATACAGTCAAAGACTTCTTCAACAAAATTCCAATAGTGCAGAAAATAATAACAAGAATCAAGAAATTGGATTATTTGAAATTAAAATGTTTTTCACACAGCAAGGGAAACAATAACAGAGTGAAGAGACAGCTTATATAAGGGAGAGAAAGTCTTTGCCAACTACAGTTCTGATAGAGGATCACAATCTTGAATATTGACATCTTAAATTAATTAACATCTTGAATTAATATATTGAATTTTAACATCAAAAAATCAAATTACTAATCATTAAATATGGGCAAATGAATTGAGACACTTTTCAAAAGAAGTACAAATGGCCAATAAGTACATGAAAAAGTGTTCAACATCTTTAACTGTTAACAAAATGCAAATCAAAACTACATTGATATTCCATCTCACCCCACTTATAATATGGCTATCCTCAGGAACTGAATGAATGCATACATGAATGATGCTGGTGAGGATGTGAGAAAGAGGAAAACTTCTGTGCCCTGATGGGAATTTAAATTAGTTGATGTAGAAATCAGTAGGGAGTTTCCTCAAATATCTAAAAATAGAGTGACCATTTGATCCAGCTATACCATTCCTTGGTATATATACATTTGAAAGGCTTAAAGTCACCATACTATCAAGATATCTACATGTCCATGTTTATTGTAGTACAATTCACAATAACCAAGATATGGAACCAGGCTCAATGCTCATCAACAGATGAATAAAGAAGAAAATATTGTATATATACACAATAGAGTATTATTCATCCATAAAGAGAAACAAAATTGTTATTTGCAGGAATATGGATAAATCTGGAGACCATCATGTTGAGTGAAATAAGCCAGACTCAGAAAGATAAATATACCATGTTCTCCTTATTAGACAAGAAGAAAGGAATAAGAGGGAGAAATGAGGGAAAAGAAGGTGAGTAATAGAAGGAATAGATATGACCAAAATACATTTTACACACTGGGATGAAAACAAAGTGAAATTTGGGGGGAGGGGAGAGAAAGGGGATGATGGAAAGTGAAAATGATCAAAGTATGTGCATGTACGAATCTGCCAAAAATGAAACACTTTAGTCTGTACAGCAATAAAAAAGTGATTAAAAAAACATTTCAGGTATATTTATAGCCATTTTAAAGTCCTTCCCTTCTACTCCCAGCATATCTATTATCTCTGGGTCTGTTGATATTAGCCAATTTTCCTCTTGATTACTTCACTGTGTTTTGATGTCTACCATTGTTTTTTATGAAGTATATGTTGTGGATGCTACATATTGAATATCTGAATTTTATTTTCTGCTTTTCAGTGGTTCTTATGGCTTGTCCCCCCAAAGCCTCATGTGGTCATAGGTAAGGAGTTTTGAAGGTGATTCAATTAGTGTGTGAATATCAATTACAGGTGTGATACTGGGATTAATGGTGTAGATAATGGAAGCTCCACCCTGAGTATAGGTGGCACCAATCAATAGGCTTACAGCTTGGATGTAATACAAAGGAACCAAGAAGGCAGACTCACTGCAGCTATTCACTGCTTTGGCTTCTTTCTGCCTTCCTGACTGTCACACCATGGAATGTTTCTCCTCTGTGATGCTCCTATGCCATGCCACCCTCCTTTGGAACCAGCCAGCTATGGACTGAAACTTCTACAAACTATGAGCTGAAATAAACCTTCCTCCTTTAACTTAGGGTGTTGAGTATTTTTTCTCAGCAATTGAAAAGTAACTAAGACAATGGTCCTGCATTTAATTTTATCAGCAGTTAATTTGGGGCTGGTCAAACTTATCCTGGTGATACTGTTATAGGTTTTGTTAAAATATGTCTAAAACAACCTTTTTTTCTGCTAGGATCAGCCCTATTCTTCAGGTGTAATCTTTCTGGATTCTCAGCTAAATGACTAGAATGTCTTATGAGGCCTCTGTTACTATTTCAGAACCCCAATATCTTCTGGAACCATTGAGACAGGAATTCAGGAAGTGACAAAACTGGCTCGGAAGTAGGCATGAGTTATTAATTACAAGATTCTGGACTGATTAGCATGGAATGCAACATAGAAAACATGGATAAATTTACTGTGTTGTTTTTTAAAGTAAATGAATAAATGCTTTCCACTTACAGTATGACATGCTTAATTATAGAATTAATCTAAGTGTCCTACTTATATGAAAACCTGTGAACTACTTGACAAAATTTAAGAGATTAAATCATATGTTGATATCAATCTTGGAACATCTAGATTTTCAGGGAACATAGATATTGCCTTCAGCCCTAGAGAATAATGCCCCCAAATTACAGCAAACTTTCCACTATGGAGGAATGAGTTGAGGGAGTCTAGGTTCTGCTCTGGTATTCTGGTACCAATGACTGAAGGGAGAGGATATTTGCTTTTGATTAAGAGAGATGGAGCTGTCCTTCAAGCTGCTTTTAGCCAACTCTGGAGAACTTGTTCACAACACTTACTAAGAGATTAAAAACTGAAACATTAAGTGAATCTGCCAATAGCATTTCAGAGCTAAAGGCAGATACTACCCAACTTCTAATACTACATTCACCACTGAGAAGTTGCTAAGAGATTTATTACTGAATAAATGAATGAAGGACTCAACAAAAGAAGAAATATTTAAACCCAACTTTTGAAATAAAGACCTTTATCATCTCTTTTATTTGGGTAGTACATTAGTATCAGCAAAGTAATTTTCTATGCAATATCACCTATCAGTCCCCCAACAGGGTGTCACCAGATGATCTTCCTTGGAACAATGGGAGGTAATCTTTATTAAACTACTCTGCCCAACTCAAACTCAAATAAAATCTATAGAACCCAGACAGGGTCCACAGGAGAGCAATAAAAGAAAGAAATTAAACAGACTTAAGAAGAGAGGTTAAAAGAATAAAGATTATTTCAATTTGAAGTGCAGAAGGTGACTATAAACTTTCAAGCAATAAAAATATAACATACAATGGTCTTTAGCCATGAGCCAGTTCCCCTGAGAACAGAAAAAGAAAGCTGACAATTGAAGAGAAACAGATTTGTGTTAAATCTAAGCAAGAACCTGCAGGAACTATGGTTTGGAAATATGATGGGAAGGGGATCTGGGGATGGGAAGTGACCAAAAGGCACAGAGAGAAATGGGAAGTAAAAATGATTAAGATTTCATATGTATTTTATTGACTCACCAAGATAAATGTAATTATTATGTATTGCAAACATGGATCTATCTAGGGAAATATGTTATTATATAAATAATGTAGATTGAGTTCTTTCATAAGTCAAAAAAGTTTTCATTTTCAGCATGTTTCTCCTGCCATGGCTGTATGCATGTGGAAACCTCCTTATAATGCAAGGCAGTATTTGGACTTGAGACTTGAGAGGCTAAGCCAACATACAGTGAAGTTGGACTTTTTTAGTACACCAAACCATGAGCATCTGTAAAAGATACTGCCTTATTCTGACTTCTACTTTATCAGAAATAATAATATTATGAAGATGTCAGTGAGTTTTTACCGTAAAATTTACGATTGCCAGGCTAGTAAGCCTGTACTATCTGTACATTTGTTATTCTCTGAGAAAGATATAGTTACCTCTACCTTCACACAAAAACATATTCTACTAAAAAGTGCCTCTAAAGATACAATTTGGGGCAATGGAAACAAGATTAAGTTATTTCACATTGGAGAGAAAAACATCAAACTCTAATTAAATCCAGGAAAAGAATTGAGACTAGACTACTTTGGCATCAAGCTGGCCAACACTGGAAACACGAGCTGACTCTTTCACTTTTCATCCAGGTGTCCTGGAATCCAAAAATGTTAGCAAAGATACAATTTCAAAGCAACTTTTAAATTTTAAATAAAGTTTTGGTAACAAAATACCTGCTAGAGTTTGTTATAAGGCGCATAGCTGTGAATATTTAAGAAGCCTTTGCTTTAGATGCAGATCTTGGATTCTCACTGAAGAACGCCTAGAATATTATTTGGGGTGGTAGCACTGCTGGAGACTTCCAAAGACTTAGAGAGTAATACAAAAATAATGACAACCTTATTTAGGGACCAGAGAGCACTCCGTTTGGCCAAACTTCATAATATGCATAATTACAGGGAGCTATTGAGATATGTTGGAAGCAGGTATTAAAACCCTGAATCACCAATCAAAAGCACTACAAGGGAAACTTCTGTACAAAGAAATGTCATCTTGATTATCATCACTCACCAACTGACAGAGAAAGACTAGAATGGTTTTCTGAGAAGGAATCTAAGCTCATGTCTCTGTACAAAGGGAAAAATGCTTTCATCAAGTAACAATACCTGATATGGTCACTAAAGGGAGTTCTGGGGTAGATTCTCCAGGCATTTGGCTATTTGACCTCTGTATTAGTCAATTTACTGTCACTGGGACAGAACACCTGCCACTCACAACTTAAAAGAGGAGATGGTTAGTTTGGCTTATGATTTCAGCAGGTTGAGTCCACAGCCAGCTGGCTCCAAGGCAGAAACAGCATGATACAAGGGCATGATAGAAGAAAGCTGTTCAATCCATGGCAGTTAGGAAGCAGAGCATGAAGCAAGGAGCCAGGAACAAGAATACACCCTTTAAGGTCACGCCCCAGGGGCTCTCCTCTTCTGATCAGGCCCCACCTTCTAACAACATATTCAGCTATGAATTCAGGGAATTAAACCATTAGTGGTTTAATTAGTGCCCTCATGACTCAGTCACCTTCCAAAAGGCCCACTTCTGAATGGGGCGGGGGGGGGGGGCGGTATTTTAGATTTAAACCAGAATAAATACATTTGACACTGTATTACAGAGATGAAATGAGAGTCAGGCAACTCCCATTGAGAAGGAGGAAGTGGAAACATGGAACTGAAAAAGCTCAGGGCAATGTGTGGTGACCGCTGAACCTCAGCGCTTCTGCAGAGCCTTTTGGGGCAAGAAAGACCAAAGCTATAGGAGATCTTTTGGAAAAGAATGTTTTCAGCCCCTGAACTTAGAATCAGGTAAGCAGGTTTTTAACAGTCACTGCCATAGAAACACCCTTGACTCAAAATTTACGGATTAGCATGTCATTTAATGATTAAATAGTACACAGGATTTAAAGATTTTAATTACATATGTATACTTACACACATTGTATGTGTTTTTAACGAATACGTTTTTCAAAATAATAGCAGTTAAATATGTATATCCATTATAATTCCAAAGACAAACTTCAAGCATTAACACAACCCAGGAAGATGTCTTCCCTTTCCCAAATTTCTAGGTACAGTAGATTCACCATTATGGTTCCACCCCAGCCTGGGAAGGTCCAAATCTCTGCCCCAAGATTTTGCAACCTACCATGGGTTTCATTTAGGATTGTGGCCTCCTGAACTCCTGTGTGGCTGACACCGTGTTGAAGCTGCTTGCCTTGACCTAGACACAAAATTAACAAGTCTCCACAGCACCCAGTGAGTCCATACCCCCCCACACACAAACACACACAATGCCACAACTGTGCTGCAACTGCCTCACTATCTGTGTCACCCAGCTCTCCAATCTCTGAATTCCTTTTTCAGAAGATATCAAGGAGGAAATCCCCTCCTCATCTCCTCTTATACCGAGAGACAAAATATTGTTCCACCTTGAATCCAGAAAATATATCTTTACTTTTATCAAAAAGAAAAAGAGAAAAAATAATTTCACCCCAAAGAAAAATGCTGATTCCAGCTATCCCTTTAATTTTTAAAAAGAAGCACAATAGATTGCACATACACTGTCAGAGGAATTCCAGTTTAGCGATTGTGAGGTTTTTATGTGTGTTTCCGTATTTTCCCAATTGCTGTGTATTTCTCTTCAAATAAGAAACCCAAAAGAAAAACGGTTGTTGTTTTGTTGTTCTTGTGAGGTTTGGGGTTTTTTTGTTTGTTTGTTTGTTTTTCCTTTTTTCAGGAAAGCTTCGCTGAACAGAAGGCACCCTCTACGGAGGCAGAGGCGCACCAAGCCACCGCAGAATCGACTCGCGCGCCCCCTAGTGGGCGCCCTTAGGCCCCTCCCGCCCCTGCGAGGTCAGCTCCCTGTCAAAGGTCACCTCCACGGTCCGGCTAAAGGCGGTAACCTTTCCTTAGCCTAAACTGTCACCGCGCCCCTGCCGTCCGAGAAGAGGCCCTGACCCGCCGTGGGAGGACTTGTCTCCTAGGGCTGCGGCACGGTCGGCGGTAAGGACCCTGGGGCCGGGAGGAAGCAGAGCCCAGAGCCCAGAGGCCAGAGCTGACACAGCCGCGTCCAGAGACAGCTTCTGACTGCGGCCGTGTGGCCTCCCAACGGCACAGCTGTTTTATTTCTGCGACAGGACAGCTTGGTTAGTTGGAGCTACAGGTTTTTTTTAAATCGCCTTTCAGTTTGTTTCCCAATCCTTTTCAAGATTCTCTGCCAGACACCCCACTGTCCTCTAAAGTGCGGCCCCCATCCCAGGCCTCTTGGGCAGCTGCTCTCAGGGAGGGGACTGCACCCTCACCGCAGCAGCAGAGCTAGGGAAATCTCGCTCTTGAGGAGCCCTGCTTTGGGGAGACTTCGGCAGCCTATGCCACCACCCACGTGGCTTCCGTCCTGGCGCTGCTGGCCACCAGGGGGTGCTCTTCTGTCCGACTTCCACCTCTCTTCCTCAAAGTCTAAGATCTTTTGCAAATGGAAGGGGACCAAGAGGTAAAGGGAGAGAAAGAGAAACGGAAGTGAAAAGAATTAAAATGTGTTATATATGTGTACCAACTCCTCATGATGAATATAATCATTATGTACTGCAAACGAGTATTAATAAAGATTTTTTTTTGGTACCCGGAATCAAACTCAGGTTCTTGCTCTTGCCAGCAGGCTCAGTGCCACTGAGCTAAATCCCCATCCCCAAAACAATTTTTAATGAAAAAATAAGAGGGCTCTTTGGACTGTTCGCACCAGACCTAAGTTCAGTTTCTCTCTCTCTGCACCTACTCTGGGTTGAAAGGAATTTATCGACCATTCCCAGGACAACCCCTGAACCTTATGGCCTTTGAGCCAGGCTCCATCCTTCCTTGCACCCAGCACCCTGAGGCTGCCCTCACCTGTCCCTAATCAGCAGCACTCAAGCTACACTCCCCCCCCCCCCCGTACTGGGAATTGAACACAGGACCTTCATCCTGAGCTACATCCCCAGATCTCTTTTTAATTTTATTTTTTATTTTTAGACAGGATGTTGCTAGTCACTAAATTGTCCAGGCTAGAGCTGGGTGTGGCAGTGCACACCTGTGATCCCTAGCACTCAGGAGGCTGAGGCAGGAGGATGGATGCAAGTTTGAGGTCAGCCTGGGCTACATAGTGAGTTCAAGGCCAGCCTGAATGAAGCAAAACCCTGTCTCAAGAAATCCAAAAAATAATAAATAAATAAATTACTCAACCTAAACAATTTTCTATCCTCCTGCCTTAGCCTCCTAGAGTGCTAGGATCACAGGCATACGCCACCATGCCCAGCTACCACACTTCTTATCTATAGGCTGCCTCCCATTGTTCCACATCTGGCAGTTTGGTGATGTCCTGATGTTGCCTTCAAAGACATCCCACAGATCATCTGCCCAATTATCCCTTCTCTGAGGTCCCTCACCCAGTGACCTCTGGGTCCTTAAACACCCTCCCACTAGTAAATCCCTACAGGAATAGCTGTGCATCCTCAAAAGTCTGGGCCTATTTACTGTTGCCTATTTTTGCAAACTTATTATGAGCTAGTAACTATGATTTTCATATAAACTTCATTCCGAAGATACAAGAGGTGAAGGGCCCATGCTAAAGTGTCACATCTCAGGGCATTTACACTCTTTCCTCAAGCTTTTCAAGGTCTCTCAACAGTGCCTGGCATCTTCTGGGCTGGCAGTGCCTTCACACACGGGTGTGGCAGACCAAACCAAGGAGCCCCATATAATCTGTGGGCTCATCTGGGACCATTTGTTGGGTTCCAGAAGGTCAGCCTAGTGAGAAAATCCTTCTGGCCAGAGCTATTTTTCTTTCACAAGATATTATGAGAATTTAGTGCTGTCATATTCCTTTGGAGAAACACATGTTGTTTGTGTGGTTGAGGACCCATAAAAATACCTGCCTGGGATCTGCACAACCTAAGTGTGGCCCTACCTTGGAAGCAAGTACTGTTATGAATGTTATATTACACATGAGAAAAATGAGGCTTAATGGAAATTATAAAACCTCCACCAGGGCTGGGAATTTAGCTCAGTGGCACTGTGCCTGCCTTGCAAGTACAAGGTCCTGAGTTCAATCCCTGGTACAAAAAAAAAAAACCTCCACCAAAGTCTCTCTGGGAGCTGAGATTTGAATGTAATCATCTTTGACTTCAGAGCCCAACCTGTTGGCCATCACATAACATTGTCCTTCCGGTGTTTGTTTGCTTCTCTAATTTCAACATGTATTATTTTTCCTTGATATTTCTAAGGGTGGAGGTGACATGTTGAAGCCTGGAGATTCCCTCCACTCTACCTAGAACAAGTGCACAGAGGAGCTCAGCACCTGCAGGACTAGGTAGAAAGGATGGGAGGATTCTGCATAATTAAAGTCAATCTGAAAACAGTCCCTGATCTCCAGGACTCTCAGCTGCTCCACTCTGGAAATGCTGAGATGGTTCCAGACACTGGAAACCACTGAATTCATAGGTTTGTGATGGATGAAAGAAGCCAATTGAGGAGAGAAGGGCCACAGAGACTCCGGTTTCCAGAAAGCTTGGCATATTATCTTGATTCAAAGAACTGGGAAGGAGCCTGAAGTTAGTCTAACTCCACTGCAGAAGAATTACACATCCTTATCGCTGTGTTCTTCCAGGAAGCAGAGAAGGGAGAGCAGGACCAAAGCTCCCTTGACACTACAGATGCAGCTTTTGGTCCTATGATTGCAAGCTTTTGATGAGAATGGAAGAAGAATGCCTTAATGGGTTCTAACACTTGAGATTTATTTTGTAATTTGAATTCATTTTCTATGTCTAGGCAAAATAAATTACGTTTATTGATCAATTTCACTAAACTGCAACAAGTCTCATAAGTTCTTTTCATAGACTTCTCAAGGAAAGCATACAGTTTTTCAATGAGCTCCAGCAATAACAGGCTATCAATAAAGGTGACAAGTTTATAACCCTAATATAAACTGAGTTTCCCAGGTCACTCCAGCCTGGAAACAAAATCAAGGTCACCAAAAGAAAGCAGATAATAAAACAAAACACTGATTCATTCGCTCCACTTTCCACCCGCAATAGCAGAATCTCACCCCATCTTGCCCTCCTCCCTCTCCCAATCACCTCTAAATGGTCCATGGAGTTTCTGCAGGATCTTTCCTCCACGTTCCTCCTGGTCAGAACCATCCTTCTGCCACTTCCCTGTGCTTGCTGCTGTTCTGCTCCTTGGCCAGGCCACTTTGCTCCCAGTGAACTGGCACAGAGGTTTTGTTTAACTTCTGCATGCAACTGAGCTACTACATAAGGAAACTACAGGGACAGAAGAGCTTCAGTCTCCACTGCTCAAAATTCTGGAACAAGTTCCTAGGAACACTAGGGAGGAAATAAAAAATACTTACAAAGCCTCCCCCTCTCTTTCTACATTGAGTATTTTACCTGAACCAGATTCATATTCTCCCATTTTCTCTTCCCATACTTTATATTTTTCCAAAATATACTCCTATTCTTTTCTGTAAATGACTCCCAGAAGAGCACAACCAGTGAAGTAGCCCAACCTGTAACTATTCCCTTCATGTACAGCTCCTTTCCTGTACTCCTATGTACTAAAATGCCCTTTCTCCTGCCAGCAGGAGATTCTTGGAGATGGGAGGTGGGGTAATTCCAGAGTAACAGGAGGTCTCTCTTAACTTTCCTCTTTCTAGAGAAAGTCAACTGTCATCTGATAACAACCCACCACCACCAACCCCCAACAGAGACAAAACCACAAATATTTGTGGCAAAAGTCCTTTTAATCCAAGCATTTTCCTTGTACAGCTCTGGAACCCAGGGAGACATACTGGGTTTTTTCAGCTTTGATTGGTTAAACACCACACATATACCCAGAACACAGGAAAGGCTTTTATAAGTTCTCAATCTGATTATGCCCTGGAAACAAGATCCTCTTTGCTGACATGAGAAATGGTGTAGGATTTACAAAAACAAATTAACCAGCCCACTTCTTGAACATCCCCATTCCCTGGTGGAGTCAGACACTGAGCTTAGCATAGCTTGGGAACTGAAGCCAAGATCTTCCTCCTCGTCCATACGAATGCATGCACACATGCTCACATGCAGGAATATGCACAAAAGCACAGTACATTGACTTTTCTCCTGCTTGAAATACTTCTGCCTCACATCCCTCTTGTTTTGATATCCCACAGATCCCCCACCATTTCCAACCCTCTGAACTTTCCCAGCAAGAGGGAAGCTTGCTTCTGTACAACATCAAAACTAATGGGACTAGACACTCCTGTGGGCTTTGGCCCAGAAACACACACCCCTGAATGCAACAGGAAGAAAACTTCAGATCTTTGACTCTATCATAAAAGGAGGAAGGAGGGGTGGAAAATTGGTGAAGCTGCTTCAGAATGTACATCAGCCATTCAAACCATTTGATTGCTAGAGTGCTGGTATTGTCTCTTTATCCTTTATCTTATTGTCTCTTTATCCTCTTTATGCTTTATCCAAGTGGAGAAAATGTACTAATTTCATGATTATTACCACAAATTTGGTGGTTTAAACTAACAGGAAGTCATTATTTCAAAATGCTGGAGGCCATAGGTGTAAACTCAAGATGTTCACAGGTTCACACCCCCTCCGGAGACTCTAGAAGGAGAACCTACTCTTGCCTCTTCCAGCTTCTAATGGCTCCTGGAGATCATTAGCTTATGACTGCATCACTCCAATATCTGCCTTTTCTTCATGTGATCTTCGTCTCTCCAAGTCCTGTTCCTTTTCTTCTTCTGTCACTTTTAAGGACACTGTAATTGGCTTTATGGCTCACCATAATGCAAGATGATCTCAAGACCCTTAACTTAATTACATGTCCAAAGACTATTTCCAAATTGGGTCAAATTCACAGGCATGATGGGGGTGAAGAGGTAGAAGCTAGGATTTGAATATAATATCTTTTAGAACCACTATTTAACCTTGCAGAATATGGTCTTGCTTCCGGGTACTGGCAATCTCTGGTCTCTACTTCACCTTGAATTCACTGGAAATCCCAGATAACTCTTTTTAGAGGGGGAGAAAAAAACATGCTGGAATTTTGGCCACTGACCTAGTATTTTATTTGGGCTCCTTGAATTGGAGAATTGGTAAAGTGATGTGGTAATCTTGAATTTTGCTTTCCAATTCTGAGGATTGAACCCAGGACCTTCTGCACAGATATATATCCCAGCCCTCTTTATTTATTTTGAGACAGGATTTACCTGCATTGTGTTCTTTTCTAAAACAGTCTGGGCTGGGGATTTAGCTCAGTGGTTCCGCCACCTGGCTCACAAACGCAAGGACCCGAGTTTGATCCCCAGTACCAAAAACAAAAAAAAACAAACAAAATAAAACAGCCTGCTATTCCAATATTAAAAATTGGAATAATCTGTGAATTTGTTGGATCTGCAAGTTCTTTTGTCACCCCAGACACACATCTTAACTAGTGACGGCCTATTCATTAACTACTCACTGACTGTCTTTGGTTACTTTTCTCATTGCTGAGACAAAATACCCAAAACCAAAAGTTAAAGAAGGAAAGATTTACTTTTCTTATAATTTGTAGAGGTTTCACATCATACTTGGCTGGCTCCAAGGCAGGTTGGCTTGGCAGAGGGGCAGCAGAGAGGAGAAGCAGTTCATGACAGCAAGCAAGTGACAAACAACACAAGACAATGGCAGCTTCTTTCTGACCTTTTTATATTCTTTGTAGGCTACCTGTCCTCTGCCCTAGGGCAGAACTATGGAGAACTACGCCAAACCAATCAGTAGACTAATTGAGTGCTCACACACCCTTAATCTCATTATCATACACCCTAGATGCAGCTAAATCTGAAAAGCCCCACCTATGAATGAGGCTTAGGGGAGACATCTACACACTAGCCATAACAATGACCTTTGTAAGAAATTTAAGAAGGCACTGGTTGTGCTCAGGTTTATTAAGAAATAAGGGCTTGGGTTTAAATCCCATCACCTCATGAAAAATTTAGTAGAAACCTGTTCAGAGGCCTTCCAAGTCAAAATCTATTGTAATAACACTAAGATATTATTTAGCTTATCCCATCATTCCCAAGAAAACAGTGGTCTTTTCATACAACCAGCTATGAACAAATGGATTGCAAAAATATAAAGCTAGATGTCTTTGGAGAGCTCATGTTTGGGTATTCTACTGTAAATATTTAAAGTATATAATAATTCTGAGATCAAACTAATGAGTTCATGAGTTGAAATAAAGCACACAGGTAATGGGGAAAAAATAAGAACCAAGATACATCACGTACAGGCAAAACCACCCAATGATAAATGTAAACGTATTATATACCTAAAATGTACCAATAAAAGAATTTTTTAAAAGATAACTATATGTTAAAAAAATTTAAAAAAAATATTCTCACCTGAGCAAGTCCTCTATTTTTTCCCATTTGAATCAACACAGGAAAAATTATATAAAAAGCACTGAAAGAGATAGATAACTTTAAAGAGAGTATATACCTCAATTTCTAGATGCGACCATGTGAAAAGAACACTGTAAACAGCCTAAGGTTTTGTTTGTTTGCTTAGTTTTGGTGTTTGTTACTGCTGTTGTTATTGTTACTGCTGTTGTTCCAAATTCTCATGTCCTGAGACACAGAGCAGGATGTTAGAAATAGAGGAGTAACATTTCCCTTGAATTTTCTGGAGTAAATAGAGACAAGAGTGGTAATAATAAAATTGAACCACAGGCTTATAAAAATGTATTCCCATTTCCTGCTATCTCCCACCACTATCCCCACTTATCCACACAAATAACTGAACAGATAGACTAGCCTACCAAACTATAGTATCTGGCATGTAAATATTTCACATAAATGAAATTGTAAATAAATTAATAGTACCTAAAAACCCCTGAAATTTTCTAGTACAAAATCATACACAAAAGAAATGACAAGTGTGATAACTGTACATCATTTGACCAGAATTTAGTAAATACCTACTTTATGTTCTACTTTGAAGTTTGGGTAGAAGTGTGATATACAACAAATTCAACTTTAGTCCAGTGATGATATGTTCATGGTGGCAACATCAGTTAACTTTCATTAAATCTTATCATGGGCTGGGCACCATGCTCAATGCATAGTCATTATAGAAAACATTTTGGTAAATATGAGGTTCTTTATTAATTACTACCTATAATTTCACCTAATTACAGTAACTTCAAAGTAGCAAGAAGAATAAAGATATTTAGAAGAACCTGCAACAACTGTGACATAATCTGAATACCTTTATGATTTCCATTGCTAACAAAGTTCTGCTCTAAGTACTGAGGTCTGTTGCTCAAAGGTTCTGCTCTAAGTACTTTGGTCTGTTACTACTCTGATAAATGAAGGAAATGCTAAATTTCAGCCAGAAGTTAATGAAAGCAAAGATGAATTTTCCCCAGGGATCATTCATCCATGGACCCCCATATTTGAATACAGGCTGAGTTAACCTTTCTCTTTAATTTTCCTTCAGATAATGCCTTCTTAAAATAGCTATTTTTCGCTAAGAAATGTTAAGAGTAATGGAGAATCACTGACTGTCCTATCATTTTCTGTAAGGGCTATCCACCTACGTGTCCTCAGTTATCCCGTTCCCAGTTTATCCTGGGTGACACTACTCCAGTAAAATGCTTAGGAAATGCTTCCTTTGCTTTCTCCCTTTTACAAATTCACAATGCAAGCTAGCACTGGAAAGGCTCTGAAAGGAACAAACAGTGCTTTACATTGTCCAAACATGGCCTGACCACAGAACCTCCTTCCTCTTTTTTTTCCATGGTCTAATTATTAATTTCATACAATATGGGGCACACCTGGGAAGATATTGACTTATATAGTATTAAAAGAATTGGAAAAGTCCTCCTTTACCAACCAAAATATATTAACCCCATGGGTTTTTCCTAGAACAAATCCATAACAAGCTTGAGGCAGAAAAAGAAAACACATGTGAGAATAGTTTATGTTATTACAGTAATGTACACACTTGGTTTAATGAGAACCATTGTTACAGTTAGGCTTGATTGTGCCCACTTGATAGGATTGGGAGATGTCCAGGGGATTAAGGGAACACACTTCTGAGTGTGTATCTGGTCCCTTGGCCTTTCTTCTCTGTTACTGTTCCCCTGCTCTGCTTCCCAGCTTCCATGACCTAAGCATCTGTGCAACACCATGCCCTTCTGTTATTTTCTACCTTGGAGCCAGCCAACCAGTGACTGAATTCTCTGAAACTATAAGCCAAAATCATCCTCTATTCCCTAAGGTTAAGTATTATCTTTTAGTGACAGAAAAGCTAACACAACCATGCTTCTTCCTATTTTCCAAGGTGTCTCATGGTCAACCCCTCCCTACTGAGTACATACTTCTCTCATAATCACCACTAAACCATGATAATCACAATGATTTTCAATAAATCCTTAGCATTCTGAATTATTGATTAGTACTCTCATTTCAAGCAATAGAACCCATTACAATGACCTTAATTCATACTCAAGTAAAAGACAACTTCACAAAACCAGAGAGAAAGATGCAACCAAACAACTTCAAGAAAGCAATGAATCCAGGAACTAGAATATTACTTGGGCTTACAAACACTCATACTTAACCTTTCACTCTACCTCTCTCTCCCCTCTCTGACTTTCTGTGCCTCTTCATTCTTCACTTGCTCATTCTATATGCTTTTGCTTTAAGACAAGAGCTTATACTGTGCCTCCTCTCTTTACTGAGTTCCTTCTTGCCAAGTTCTATAGTATTGACCAATTTCTGATTTTCCATTCCACTGAGAAGAAAAACATGGCTACCATAAGTTCCCAAGTTTAAGTTTACATGCACAAGATACTGTACTCCAAGAGGAGGTGAGGCAATTCCAGCACCCAGAAGGAGGCTCCCTGGCCACCATGCCACTGCTCCCAGGGAAGATGAAGTGAGTCAATCCCAGCACCCAGGAGGAGGCTCCCCAACCACCATTCCACCACTCCCAGGACAGGGCAGGTGAGCTGCAGGGGTGCCAGTATGGAAAATGAGAAGACACATAAACAAGCCTCAAAAACAGACTTCCATTAGTCAGTCAAAAGCCTTCTAGACCTAACTGACAGATTCAGTAGAGTAGCTGGATAAAAGGTCAACACTAAAAAAAATAGTCTTCTTTTACGCAAATAGCAGAATCCCTGAGAGAGAAATTTGGGAAATAATTCCTTTTACAATAGCATCTAAAAAAATGAAATATCTAGGAATCAACAGAACAAAGGAAGCAAAAGACTTCTACACTGAAGACTATAGCACTCTGAAGAAGGAGATCAAAGAGGATATAAGAAAATGGAAAGATATCCCTTGTTCCTGTTTAGGAAGAATCAATATAGTGAAAATGGCCATACTTCCAAAACTATGATATAGATTTAATGCAATACCAATTGAAATTCCAACAATATACTTCACAGAACTAGAGAAAACAATCCAATAATTCATTTGGAACCATAAGAGACCTAGAAGAGCAAAAGCAATTATTGGCAACAGAGACATACCTGGGGGTATCACAATCCCCAACTTAAAACTATACTACAAAGCTACTGTGATAAAAACAGCATGGTACTGGCAAAGAAACAGACCCAAAAATCAGTGGAATAGATTAGAAGATGCAGAAACAACTCCACACATACTCAGCCACCTCATCTTTGACAAAGGAGCCAAAAACCCTCACTGGAGAAAAGATAGCCTGTTCAATAAATGATGTTGGAAAAACTGGATTTCAAACTGCCACAGATTAAAACTAGACCCATACCTATCACCATGCACTAAACTAAGATAGAAGTGGATTACAGAGCTAAATATCATGACAGAAACAGTAAACTTGCTGGAAGATAAGTTAGGTAGAACTCTCAATGACATTGGCCTAGGAAAAGACTTTAGCTTTTCAGTAGCACGGGAGCTAATACAAAGAATCAACAACTGGGATCTCATCTTATTAAATAGCTTCTGCACTGCAAGAGAAACTACCAACAGAGCTAAGAGACAACCTACAATATAGGAAGAAATTTTTAACAGCTGTACCTCAGACAAAGGTCTACTATCTAGAATATATAAAAAACTGAAAAAAATCAGATCCCCCAAATTCAAAGACCCAATTCAAACATGGGCATCCGAAATGAACAGACATTTCTCAGACAAAGAAGTAAAAACAGCAAATAAATATTTGAAAAAATGTTCAACATCACTTGTCATTCAAGAGATGCAGATGAAAACAACACAGAGATTCCACCTCATCCCACAAAGAATGGCTGCTATCAAGAAATCAACCAATAACAAATGCTGGTGGGGGTGTGGAGAGAAAGGAACCCTGCTGCATTGTTGGTGGGAGTGTAGACTGGTGCAGCCACTGTGGAAATCAGTATGCAGATACTTCAAAGAACTAGGCTTAGAGGTCCCATTTGACCCAGCTATTCCTCTACTGGTTATCTTCCCCAAAGAATTAAAAGAATCATACCACAGTGATATATGTGCACCTATGTTTATAGCGGCACAGTTTGTAATAGCTAAAGCTTGGGAACAGCCCAAGTGCCCACCAACTGGAAACTGGATAAAGAAGATGTGGGGGTTTTTTATAAAATGGAGTACTATTCAGCCATAAAGAATGAGAAACTAGAGACATTTATAGCTAAATGGATGCATATTGAGTCCATGCTCTTAAGTGAAATAAATAGGACACACATGTGTAAATACCAAACAGTATCTCTAGAGTGAGAAACTGAAAGTGTAAATAAGAATGAAAATGATTAAAATGAATAATTGATAACTTGAAACAGGAAAAGGTCCAAAGGTGGAGGGGTAGTGGGAGGGGAAGGGAAAAGGGAAGAAAGGAAAGGAAAAATTATGTGAAAGAAAAAAAAAAGGGAAACAATGACTATGTAAATAGGGAAGGGTGGTGGAGGTGAAGGGCTCACAGGTAATGGGGAAAAAATTAAGAACTAAGATACATCATGTTCAGGTACAAACACCCAATGATAAATGCAAATGTATTGTATACCCAAAATGTACCAATTAATATATAAATAAATAAATAAAACAGACTTCTAGATCACCTACAGCAAGCCCAAAGGGAAATGAGATGGAAAAATCTGATACTCAACCACCTGGACTCCCTGAACTGGCAACAAAAGAGGATCTGGGAAAAATGAAATCAGAAATACTTTCTCAGATAACAGCAGAAATTGTGCCCATAGTGCAAGACATGACTAATAGATCTGGAGAGGATACAGATAAAAAAATAGATGAGCTGAGGAACATGATGGAATCCCAACATAGGAAACAAGTGGAATCCATAAAACAGATACAAACAGATTTCCAAGGATTAAAAACTCCATTGAAAGTCTACACAGCAGAATGAACCAATGAGAGGATAGAATTTCAGATATAGTAGATAAGATTGCAATTAGTGACCAGGGAAAGAAAAATTGCTTTAAAATTGTAAGGGACCACGAGAAATCAATCCAGCAGCTGCTAGACAATGAAAAGAAGAATAACATAAAACTGATTGGAGTCAATGAAGAAACAGGAGACAGTGAAGATAAAATAAAAAACTGTTCACAGAAGTGATGGCAGAAAACTTCCCAAGGAGGGGGAAAGAACTTGACATACAGATAAGTGAGGCATATAGGACTCCAAATAGCCTTGATCAAAAAAAATCTACACATAGGCATATAATAGTTAGGATTCCAGAAACCCAACAAAAGAACAAAATTCTACAAGCAGTGAGAGAAAAGAAACAAATCACATACAAAGGATAGCCCATCAGAATCACAACAGACTTCTCAATGCAAACCCTCAAGGCAAGAAGACCTTGGAGTGACATATTTCAAGCTCTAAAGGAAAACAGCCTCCAACCCAGATTGATGTACCCTGCAAAACTATCTTTCAAAATTGATGGAGAAATAAGATACTTTCATGATAAAGAGCACCTTAGGAACTTCATGAATACCAAACCAGCACTCTAAAAAATTTTAGACAATATCCTAGGAAAAGACAATGAGAATCACAAGTCCAGGAAGCCCACCAGAATGAATCTATTGGGGGTGACAAATTAAACACAAACAGGAAGAATCCAACAAAAAGAAAAAGTCATGACAAGGCTTTTAAAACTTTTAACTTCATCTCCCTAATGAGCGTATAATTCAATCTTGTTATTGTACTGATTAGTATTTTTCTGATTCTAGTGTTGCATACCTTTCCTTGTGCTGTACTGGCTATTTATCATCTTCTTGTGTCTACTTTTTAATTGGGTTGTCTATTAATGAGCTGTAAGAGTTCTTTATATACTTGGGTCATAGGCTATATGCACTATAAATATGACCTGTTTAAGGACTAATTTTCATTTTAATGATGTCATTTAAAGTTCTAAATTTTGATGGAATCTCATTTATCAATTTTTTTCTTTTATACATCATGTTTTTTGTACCCTAGGAAATTCTTACCTACCCTAAATTCACAAACATTTTCCCTTATAATTTCTTCCTAAAGTTTTATAGTTTTAGTCTTTCATATGTAGGTTCATAGATCCTTCTAAGTTATTAAGTATGGAAATAAAGGGTTGAGGTTAATTTTTTATATATGGATACCGGGTGTTCTAGTGCCATTTGCTAAAAACACTATCTTTTCCTCGGCTCTTGTATTGAGTTTATATTCTATAAAATGTTACTGTTAAATAATCTTTCAAAACTCAGTGGACCATATACATGTGGTTCTATTTCTAGATTGTCTGTTTTATTCCAATGATATTTCTTTCCTTACACCAAAACTGCCTTGATTACTGTAGCTTTAGAGGAAGTCTTAAAATTAGGTACTAAATGTCTTCCAACACTGCTTTTTCTTTTCTTTTTCTTTTTACTTTTCTGGGTCCCTTTGTACTGCTACATAACTTTTAAATTTCAATATCCAATTCTTCATTTATAGCAACTATGCATAGACCTGAATTTTTATATATACCTTGTGTTTTCTAATCCTGCTAAATTCAAATACAAATTCTAGGGGCTCCTAGAGATTTCTTAGTATTTTCTCTGTAAGATGATCATTTCATCTACATATAAAGATTTTACTTCTACCTTGCCAATCCTATCCTGTGTCATTTTATTGCCAAACTATTTTGGTTTAGACCTATGTTTCAATGTTTAATGAACAGATGAAGAGTAGGCATATCTGCCCTTGTTCCCCACCTTAGGGAGAAAGCATTGTGTCTTCTCCATTCATATAAGGTGTTTTTGCTGGAAGTATGGAGTACATGTCTTTGGTCTATTGAGAAGGTTCTGTTCTACTTCTAGGCTCCTGATAGCTTTTACCATGAACAGCTATAGAATTTAGTCCACACTTTTTCTCCAACTAGTGACAGGATCATATGGCTTTTTCCTTTCCTCTCTTAAAATGATGACTTTTAGGGGTGGATCTTCCAATGCTGAACCAACACTCCCATCCCTATAAGAAAACCACTTTCTACATACTGCCAGATCTAACTTCTAATAGTTTGTTTTGTTAAACAAATTTCTATCTATGTTCATACTTTTTTCTCCTATTATCATTATCCAGTTTTAGTATTAGCACAGTTGATTTCCTAAAATGACAGGAGAAGTGTTCCTTCTTTTTTCTGCTTAAAATGTTTGATATAATTTATCAGTTAAAATGTATACAAGTCTGTTGTTGTCATATAGGTAGTTTTTCAAGCTAGGAATATACTTTCTTTAATAGGTGCTATTCAGATTTTATATTTCCTCCAGAAATATAGTTTCATTAATTAGTTTCTTTAATTTGTCTTCCAAGGTACTTCTTAGAAGTTGTCAAATTTATTTCAGAAAAGATTTTTGTAATATGCTTTCTATATCCTTTTAAATTCTGTAAAATTGGTGGTTATGTCTCCTAGATCTTGATATTGTAATTTGAAAAATGTATAATTGATATTGTATAATAGGAAGAAAACCTCTAAAGGAGTAGGGGAAGGGGGGGTAGGAGAAAGGAAAGAAGGGAAAACAAAAAATATGAGAAAAGGAAAAAAATGGAAACAAAGTCTTTGCAAATAGGGAAGGGTGGAGGGGGTGAAGGGAGGGCAGGGGAAGGGGAAAAAAAATAAGAACCAAGAGACTCATGTAATGGTACAAGATCCCAATGATGTATGTAACTGTATTTTATATCTAAAATGTACCAATAAACTTAATGGGAAAAAAAAGATAACATACTCTTATCTAACTTGAGTTGGGTACTCCCCTGGTCTGCCAGGGCCAATCTCTAGGAATCATGAAGAGTGGGTGGAGGGTTGGAGTGAAAGCCATGTCCACAGAAAAGGAGCCAGAAGAAAGAATAAACAATAGATGACCTACATAAATTATATCTGGGAAAGTGCTTGAACGAAGTGAAGTTTCACTTGCTATTAATTCCATGACTGTTAAAAACTTCAATTCCAGCTTCAGGTTGGAATGCAATTTTTTAAGTATATATGTCAAAACATATGTTGATTCTCTCTTCTAAACTAAACATCAAGGGCGGTGGCGGTGGCGGTGGCGGTGGAGGTGGCGGTGGAGCGGAGGGCGGGGCTCAGCTCACCTTGGCTCGGCGGGCAGGCGCGCAGACCTGGCGGCCAACATGTACCATCAGAGATTATGTCTACTTTGAGAATTCCTCCAGCAACACTTACCTAATTAGAAGAATAGAAGAACTCAACAAGACTGCAAGTGGCAATGAGGAAGCGGAAGTAGTGTGTTTTTATAAAAGACGAGATATTTCCAATACGCTTATAATGCTTGCGGACAAGCATGCTAAGGAAATTGAGGAAGAATCTGAAACAACAGTGGAGATCGACTTGACTGACAAACAGAAACATCAGTTGAAACATAGGGAGCTCTTTTTGTCACGCCAATATGAATCTCTACCTGCAACACATATCAGGGGAAAATGCAGTGTTGCCCTTTTGAATAAGGCAGAATCTGTGTTGTCATATCTTGATACAAAGGACACATTTTTCTACTCATTGATCTATGACTCCTCAGTGAAGACCTTATTAGCTGACAAAGGTGAAATCAGAGGGGGTCCTAGATACCAAGCAGGCATTCCAGAAATGCTCCTAGAAGGAGAATCAGATGAGAGGGAACAGTTGAAATTGGAGGTTAAAGTTTGGGATCCAAGTAGCCCACTTACGGACCGACAGATTGACCAGTTTTTAGTTGTAGCACGTGCCATTGGGACATTTGCTCGAGCTCTCGATTGCAGCAGCTCTGTGAGGCAGTTGAGCTTGCACATGAGCGCAGCTGCTGCTTCCCGAGACATCACCTTCTTTCACGCTATGGATACGTTGTACAGACATGGCTATGACTTGAGCAGTGCAATTAGTGTCTTGGTACCACTTGGAGGACCTGTTTTATGCAGAGATGAAATAGAAGAATGGTCAGCCTCTGAAGTTAGCTTATTTGAAGAGGCATTGGAAAAATATGGCAAAGACTTCAATGATGCATGCCAAGACTTTCTCCCTTGGAAATCATTGATGAGCATCATTGAATATTATTGCATGTGGAAAACTACGGACAGATATGTGCAGCGGAAACGTCTAAAAGCTGCAGAAGCTGAGAGTAAACTGAAACAAGTATACATCCCAACTTACAAACCAAACCCCAACCAAATATCAACCAGCAATGGCAAACCTGGCACTGTGAATGGAGCTGTGGGGAACACGTTCCAGCCCCAGAATCCCCTCTTAGGTCGAGCCTGTGAGAGCTGCTATGCTACACAATCTCACCAGTGGTATTCCTGGGGCCCACCTAATATGCAGTGTAGATTGTGTGAAACTTGTTGGCTGTATTGGAAAAACTATGGAGGCCTAAAAATGCCCACCCAGTCAGAAGAGGAGAAGTTATCTCCCAGCCAATCATCAGAGGATGCCCAAGTTACAAGTCACCTGTCCCAGCAGGCCATGCAGGGAATGCCAGTCCGAAACACTGGGAGCCCAAAGTCTGCTGTGAAGACGCGCCAAACTTTCTTCCTCCACACAACATATTTCACAAAATTTGCTCGTCAGGTCTGCAAAAATACCCTTTGATTGCTGCAGGCAGCAAGACGTCTGTTTGTTGCTATTAATTATGCTGCCATTAGAGCAGAATGTAAGATGTTTTTAAATTCTAAATCTTACATGTTGTGCTTTTCTGACCATTTTCTTTCTTTCTCTCTCTCTTTTTTGTTTGTTTGTTTGCAATAAACATGAGTTCTTGTGTAAAAAAATAAAATAAAATAAACACCAAGACCAGAATGACTTAGAAACAATTGAAATCAGCAGGACAGAAGGTGAGAATTAATTAATGATCATTAATAATAATCATTTCACCCATGCCTTAGGATTCTAACTTTCATGTTAATAAGGCAAGGTCTCAAGTGTCACACATTTTTATATGTATTTTTCTAATTTCTTCTCAAGCATTTTATAATTATCCTCAAATTAGCCTTTGATATGAGCAAGTCTCCAGGAGAGACTCTCATTCTCTCTTAGGATCTCACAACTTGATGCCCATACACATTTAGACTCATCTTTACCACTTCCCTATACCCACCTGTGTTCCACCTACATAGACTCACTTACCCCTCAGAGATTTCCAATACATACACTAGAGTATTCATTGCTTATCTGAAATTCAAATCTAACTGAGTTTTCCCTATTTTTTATAAAATTTGCAACACTGCCCAGATCACTCTGCTTTTTCAAAGCCCCCTGACATCGTCACCCTACACTCTTCACTTATGATGCCCTTCATCAGCCTCTCCCCTTGGCAAACTCTCCAAGAATCAACTCAAATGCCTTTTTCTCTGAAAACCTTCCATACTTTCCCTCAGTGGTTAGATCGTCCTATGATAGTTTCTCAAATCTTTACTAAAACAGTGACTGGTCTGCTTGCCTCCCCTGCTGACCATGAGCTCTACAAGACTCTGTTGGACTTTATAATCTTTGTGCCTTCATACACATAACAGACACTAGCATATAGGAGACACTTAGAATGTGTCAAAGCAGTGAAGTAATGAATTTCTTTGAAAATGAACTAATGCACCTAATAACAGCTATACTATTTCTATTTCCCCGACAACACTCTGATTCATTTTCTTAAAACAGTATTTTTCAAATTTTAGAACACTCCTTGGTATATGGAAAACTCAATTTAGTGAGTGAAAATCAGCATGAAATAGAGAGAGTTGGAACTTATGGGAAAAGGAATGGAAAATAGAATATAGCATACATAATAAGGATAAGTTTCGGTTTGTTTTTTGTTTGGTTGGTTGGTTTTGTTTGGTTTGGTTTGGTTTTTTGTTTTTGTTCTGCAGACAGTCTCACTATGCAGTTCAGGCTGGTCTTGAACTTACTAAATAGCCAAGGCTAGCCTCAAAGTCATGGCAATCCTCCTGCCTCAGCCTCCCAAGTTCTGGGATTAGAGGAGTCCACTACCATGTCTGGAAAGTTTTTTGTTAATTTAAGTTTTTGTGTAGTGCTATATGTGTTTGTGTGTGTTAAATTTCACTTGAAATGTACTCCTTACTGTAAAGTATGGTCAAAATATTATGAAAGCCATTACTTTTATGAGCATATTTGTGATTCCTTTTTGCTTTTTCCTGCACTCTCCTCAAACTCCCTTCAAATACCTTCACTGACTCCACATCTCATATATCCTAGGTCACCCAAAATTTTGCCCCAAACTTTACTTACTCCTTCTTCCCACAAGTAATTTCATTGCACAAATAATTTCATCCACCCAAGACATATGACCTTCTCCTTGTACATGCCATACCCCAAAATTATGGCAATAGTCTTTGCTTCATGAGTTGTATTTGTCTTATTCCACAATTTCACCACTCTTGCCACATCCTATGTCCTTTCTGCTTTCACGGCTATTTGAATACCAACATGTTCATATGACTGTATTACTCAGTTTTTCATTAGTACAATGAAATAACTTGGGCAGATTACTTATGCAAAAAAGAGGCTTATTTAACTCAGTTTTGAGGTTCAAAGTTTTTCTGGCTTCCACCACTGGCCTTTGGGACTTCCTGGTGCAGATCTTTCATGCAAACAACCATGAATTGTTGCTGTGGGCTCTTGGCCACTGGCTGGGCTCTTGCAAGACATTGCCTTGGACTCTAGGCCTTCAGCTGGACTTATGCAGGACATTGCTGTGGGATCCAGAACCTTGGCTGGATTCTTTGAATCTCTAGTGTGGGGCTAGATCTCTTGCACTCCTCTGCAATTGACCTTTTGAGTGACTATTATAAAATAATTGTATAAATGATGTATCCTGTATTAAATCTATTCCCTTGCAAATCCTGACTACAATAAAAATGGTACCAGGAGTGGGGTGTTTGCTGTGATGTTGCCTAGCCATATGACTTAAGCTTAAAAGCCTTGGCAATCAATTTGGAAAGGTTTTAAGAGACCAACCAAAAAGGCACCCCTGATACACTTTTATTGGAGACTTTGGTCAGAGAATGGAAAATGAGAGTATTGATGGAAATGCTGCCACTTAGGATGAGGCTCAGGAGGCCTCTATTGAGGACTACATTGACTGCTGGATCCAAAGCAGTGTATATTGTGCTTCAGGAAGAAGTTTGTCTGCATTTTCTCATGTCCAGAAACTTTGCCTGAGACTAAGGGTGGTGGATTAATTAATATCACAGAAGAAATTTCTTTTTAAAAAAAAATGTATTTATTTTTATTCTTTTTTCCCTCCATTAAGTTTATTGGTACATTTTAGGTATAAAATACAGTTATATACATCATTGGGATCTTGTACCATTACATGAGTATCTTGGTTCTTATTTTTTCCCCTTCCCCTGCCCTCCCTTTACCCCCTCCACCCTTCCCTATTTGCAAAGAATTTGTTTCCTTTTTTTTTCCCTTTTCTCATACCACAGAAGAAATTTCAAGGCAGGTGAATGTTGAGTTCATGGCATGGCAGCTGTTAGGGGCTTTTAGCCAGATTTATGTTGAGGATCAAGAGCAAAGAGACCAGAAGAATGGTTTAAAATGTTTTGAGTTTGGCCAGAAGGGAAACTCCAGTAAAGGTGTGGACTGAAAAATAGAACAGAGGAGATCTTGATTGCTGAGAAGGAAAAGGAGAATAGAAAAAGATGGCCTGAGGGCATCACTAGAAGCAGCAAGATTTCACCCTTTGCAGCCTCAAAATTGCAAAAGTGAAACACTTTGCTTTGGGAAGAAAGCCCCAGAGCACTATGTTCCAGGATAGTGGCAGCCTAGAGAATTTGTTCCACAGAATTCTGTTCAGAAGGTTTGGTGATCACACTTGACTCCTACAGCCAAGAGAGAAAGAATCCTGGGTAGTGCTCCAGCTGGCAACAGACCTTGGCACCATTCACATGGTGCTAGTTTTAGGTGCATGCAGAATGGAAGAGTTGTGAGGTCAGGAAGGCTTCCACACAGATTTCAGAAGAAGGCCCAGGAGGCCAAGCAGTGTGCCTCTGAGAGGACAGTGTGTGAAGCTGTGAGTGTGAAGCTGAAGGTGCAGTGGAGACCCCAGAAGTTTGGAGAAGTCAGGAACATGGATTGTCTGAGGAAAGTTGCAAGGAGGGAGCAGATCTGGCCCAAGAGAGTAGCTGTGGGAGCTATGACCACTAGAAATACCTCAGGGGTGGCTCCACCCAAGCCCTTTGGAGTTCACAACTTGCCACAGATTGCCTTGGATGCTGGAAGTAGAACTGTGGAATTTAATGTTTTCCCTGCTGAATTTTGGGCTTGCTTTTGTCGCATTCCTTTGTATCCTGTTTGTAACTTTTGGAATGAAAAGGTTTATCTCATGCCATTGCATGTTAGAAGTGTTTAAATTTCTTTTGAGGGGCTTGCAACTATAAATTTGCCTTCACTCTCAGAGGAGTCTGGACTTAGACTTTTCAGCAATGCTGAAACTGTTAGCACTTTGGCAACTCTTGGAGATGGACTAAATGCTTTTTTGCATAAAGGGATGTGCATGAGTCTTTGGGGGGCCAGGGGAGGAACGCTATGGCTTGTGCTTAGATGTCTACCTAAAGCCTCATGCTTTTCAGAGGTAGCTAAACAAGAGTGTGTGATTGATTCATGGTGGGGCTAGGCTAAAGGGTACTAGGGTTAAGAGTGTGAGTGCTACCCATTCTTAGTCTGAATAAGATAAAAGGGACAGAAAGACAATGTTGAGGTCTCATTGCTTTTACTGTCTTCTGCCACTATGAACTATTGCCACTCTGTCACCCTGCCTTGGAGCCAACCAATTATGGACTGAATCTTCTAATTGTAAGCCAAATAAATCTTTACCCCTTTAACTTATGGTGTTGGATATTTTGTCTCAGCAATGAGAGAAAAGTAACTAAGGTATGGCTCAAAGGTGAGGGGGCTATGGTCTGAAAATTCTCCTCTCAAATTCATACTTTGAAATTTAATTCTTAATGTGACAGTATTATGAGGAAAGACCTTTGGAAAAGGGAATAATGTCCATAAAAAGGAGACTGGAGAGAGCTGCTTTGCCCTTCCTATCATGAGAAAGCAAAGTTAAAAGTTGACATCTATGAAATAGAAAGCAGGACCTCACTAGACACTGAATGTGCCAGTAACTTGTTCTTGGAATCTCCAGCTTCCAGAACTATGAAAAATAAATTTTTCTATAAGCTACCCACTTTATAGTATTTTTATAGCAACCAGAACAGAGTGAAGTATGAGGTTTGAGTTCTTCAGTGTCCCAAGTCTCACAAAACTCCTGGTGCCACTTTCTGCCAAGTCATTATGATTGAACTACAAACTTAGAGGGCATATAATCAAGACCACCCTCACTTCTGACACCAATTGCAAGTTCAGAAAGTTCCCAAAAGTATCTCAGTTTTGATAATTTACTTGAAACTCTCACAGAACTCATTGAAAGCTATCATATTACCAATCATGATTTACTACAGGGGAAGGATGGATCAAAATTAGCTAAAGGAAGAGACACATAGGGCAGGCTGTAGGAGGCTTCCAAATCCGAGGCTTCCAAATCCAAGGCTTCCATCACCTTCAGAATGCATTGTACATCATGAAATGGACATGAGGCTTTGGGGGGCCAGGAGCAGAATGTTATAGTTTAGATCTAAAATGTCCTTCGAAAGTCTCATGTTTGACGGTAGGGCCTGGTTGGAGGAGGTGGGTTGTCGGGAGCAATGCTACATAATTTTAGGGAAAAATCATTTGATTAGGCCTAGTTCTCCTGCCTACAGGCCAGGTAAGGCATTTTGAGACATGATTCCAGTTTGCCCTCTGGTCACAACTGAGACCTCAAGGATCCCATGATACTGTGATGCTCTAGGGCAAGACCACACCTTCCAGGGACATCCTGGGAGGAGCCAAATCTTCATCTGCATAGTTCCTCATTGATCTAGGAATTCTGCCACTCCCCAGTCTTCTGTTACATTTGTTTCTCCTGAGTACTGAATAAAAAGGTGCTACAAACTCCAGGGCTTTTGTCTTTGCTTCCCAGGGCAGCACTGATCAGGCTCAAAGCTCAGCTTCTTCTCCAAGTCTCATTTTTTCCACCTTCCCTGTATAATAAGTTCATTCACCTTGTGCTGCTCTGGCTTGCAGGAGACTAGGACTTACTGCAGAGGTTCTAGTAATGTCCCCTTTCCCTGTTCCCTACAGTGGGTCATTAAGACATGACCTGGAAGATAATACCTGTCTCTTCCTTTCCCTCTCTCCCTCTCCCTCTCTCTCTCTCTCTCTCTCTCTCTCTCTCTCTCTCTCCCCTCTCCCCCTCCCTCTCCTCCTCCCCCTCTCCCTCTCCTTCTCCCTCTCCCTCTCTCTCTCTGTTTCCTGGCCGCCATTGATTAAGCAGCTTTCCTGTGCTATGACTTTTCACCATGCTGTTCCAGCCCTGGAGCCTGCTGATCATGGACTGAATTACCCAAAACTGTGAGCCGAAGTAAATTTCTCCTGTAAGTAACAAATGTTAGGTATTTTGTCCTAAAGATCAGGATACTATTACAAAAGATAAATAAGTATAATACACACTGCAGAAGACTAGCTTGAAACTGCACTGAGTAGACTTTAGATATTTTTGATTTGGCTTATGAATTCAGCTATTGATTAAAACTGTGAGTCACTCCCAGGCCTAAGTGTGACTTGCTAATTGACCGTGCAGCTGGTATATGGAGATCAACTTCCCTGTGCCAATGGTCACACTTGAGGAATCAATGATCAATGAGCTTTTGACATCTCTAATAGCAAGGAAACACTGTAGCTAAGGAATTATGACACTGTGCAACCATTCTCCAAGATCAAACGTTAGCTAAAAATACTGCAAGTAGCTTGTTAGCTATGGCCTGCAAGATACCACAGGTGCCTTGTTAACTGTGACCTGTCCTTCACAAGTATACACAGTTACTCCCCTTTTACAGCCTGGCTCATTAGTGCATTAGTTCTGCTATTCCCTACATCTGCCTTCACACCCCCTTGCCATGTTGTATAATCATAATACTGACTAACCTTCAAGGCCATAATGCCAGTGACCTAGTTCCTTTCCCCTAAGTCCCAGTTCCTTAAGGTTTCATCACTTTCCAACAGTGCCATCTGCTGGTCACCCAGCCTTCAACACATGAGCTTTCGGGAGACATACAAGATCCAAACCATAACAGACCCCACATTTGGGAATTCCAAGAACCGATATAAGTCTTGACTAGGTCAAGATGATTGGCTATTCTAGCTCAGCAAGCTGTCATTCATTATCTGGAGAACTTCAGCCAAAATTAGGTTGTTTCCACCTTGGCATTTTGGTTTTTCTATTTTCTTTATTACTAGTCTTATTATTTTTTCTCTAGTTTTTCCCCTTTTTTTGGTTTTTTTCTCTGCTCTTTCCCCTTTATTCCTTTATTTTTACTTTTATTATTTTCTTATTTTCTTGATTCTTATAATTTGGTTTCTCCTTTTTAAATTTATCTTGTTAGCCAGGTGTGGGGATGCTTGCCTATAATTCTAGCACTTGGGAAGTTGGGGCAGGAGGATTGCTATGAGTTTGAGGCCATCTTGACCTATATAGTGAGTTCAAGGCCAGCCTGAACTACATAGTGAGACCCTGTCTCAAAAAAAGCAAAAATAAATAAGTAAATAAAAAAACAAATAAATAGATTTCGCTTGTTGGTATTTTGGTTTTTGTTGTTATTGTCTAGCATCATGTTTTTATTCCATTATAAAGCTCAATTCATCAAATGAATTTTGGAAAGGAGCTATGCTCACCACTATACCACCAATGCCATCAAATGAACTTTGAATATTCATCTGAGGTGACTTGGAGGAAGCTCTCACTAACTTTCCCTAAATTTAAGTAGACCTTGGGTCACCTTGACACCAAGCCAAGCTGTAAGTCCAACATCCTTTTGGGCCTCTCTGCCATCTGTGCTGAGGACAAACCTATAATACAACTAGACTCCTGGACATCATCAGCAAGGGTAACCTGGCTAAAGTAAGGATGGCTCAGCACATTCTAACTTCAAGAGAAGCAGGCATGACATTCACTGAGGAGAATCAATGGAACACCTCCAGCCTCCAGAGATATTCTGTGAAGCAGGAATCATAAAGGTTTAGATCACCCCAGCAATAGTCCACCACATGGGCAACCTGACAGACAGTAGGAACACACATCCTAGGTCACCCATCTTGAAGACACCACCAAGACTCCATAAAAATTCTCAGGTCCAGATCATAAGGCAGCTCTCTTTTGAGGGTTGGCACTTTATTTCTGAGTGTGTACTCTTAAATTTCAGCCTAATAATCCCATTAAACCTCTTAGTGATAAACGTCCCCAAAATCCTTCTGTGACAGGAGTCAGTGAACTTGTGATTAATTCTACGGTCAGGGTGGGTCTAGGTTCCTTATTTCAGTGGTAATCTCCTCAGACCCTCTCTGGTGACATTTTCTCTTTGTGAGACAGCAGAAGGTAAAATCATCATCATCATCACATCACAACCATGACTTCAGAAAGCCCAGCTGAAAGCTTTTCATTTATTCTTCCCCATTTCCCCTAACTCCTTGCTCTCTGAAGTGTAGCTTACTTCTTTATTTCATTCACCCTTTTTTCTCTCTTCCATATTACAAACCATTGAAACCTTAGGTGTTTTCCATTTCAATGGTTGCAGTCTCCCAATTTCCTAGAAAAATGAGTGCTTATGTATAAAACCACCAAAGAAAAGAGGTACTAACTCCTTCTAACCAAAAATGGAAAGAAGCGCCAAGAGGAACATTTTATGAAATGGTCTCGTTAGGTATTCCTTTAGGTCAACATATGTTTCATCTGGGTGGACAAAACTAAAATTTGCTCACCAGGGAGACATATAAAGATAGCCCTATCCAGTGTTTCAAGAAGAGTTTCTCAATCAACCAGCCTGGAAAATCCAGTCCTGTGACTCAGTAGAGAGAACTCTCCTTTAGGGTGACACCCAAGGAAATTAACTCCTTAAATTCACACACATTTTTGGTTCCTAAGAATTTGAGATAAGAGGAAATCCTCAAAATGCTCTTTTAAACTTCCCCTCCTCCCCTCCTTTCTCTTCCTTTCTCTCCCCCTTATCTCTATCCCTTCCAAAAATAAAGGGTATAAGCTCAGTCTACTTGATGCCACAGCTCCCCTTTTTACGTGGCTAGGAATATTTCCTAAACTATGTAGATTCAAGAGGTCATTTGGGTGATAATTGACATTATCCTCAGGACCCAGTAGAGTATACAGATTCAAACTGAGAAGACACCAATTGGTTTTCTTTTCCTTCTCTCTTCTCTAAGAAGCCCAATCTCCTTGTCTTTTCCCCCTCTCCCAGTCTAAGTCATTTTTATCTAAGAAGGAGCTCCATTCTCTAACCTTTCTTCTGATGTTAGTTAGCATGGAGGGATAGGGGCAAGAGGACGGAAAGGGATCTGTGGGAGCTGGGGAGCTCAAGAAGTTTCTCATGGCACTGGGGACAGTTATTCTACCTCTACCTAAGCAGAAAAAAGAGCTGTCCTCTTGGTGTGCCCCACCCATTTGCAGGTACTGATCAAGAAGAGGTGAAAAATTAAGTTGTACCCAAGCTACTAGGTCAACAAAAGTCCAAATCCCCTCCAGTTCCTCACTCTTCTCTGGCCAGCACCACTCAGGAGGGGGAAGGAGAAGCATGCGTTCTCTGTGTTTTCATGCTGATATATTGACAGAGAAGAATGAATGGTATATTGAAAGAGGATATATTGGAAGAGAAGGGTGAATGGCATATCAGAAGAGAAGTGGGTTTGGTGCGGCTGGCTGGAATTTAGTCATTTGTCTCTCCTCCTCCCTGCCCACCCCCCCCCCAGCCCAAAGCTCTAAACAGTGTGGGGAAAGGGGGAAGGGAATAAACATTCCTCTCCACTGGGATGCACCTTAAAGATGTATGTCATCAAGGCTTTCTCCACAGACTCACCACAGAAAGAGCTCCAATTCAGCCTTTTGCATTTGTCTGCAGTAGCAAATCTGCCATGACCTTCCTGGGTCCTAGAGCCACCTTTCCAGCCCTGCTGTCATATTCTTCCATGGCCTCACAGGGTCATTTCTCTCTTGCCAGTTTGCTTCTTCCTTCCACTTCATTTGGTTTGGGTATTCTTATAATAACAATTTTAGCCGCAAGTTTATCTTCCTGTCTAAAATGGCACTTAATTTATACTTTCTAAGCGGCATCTCCAGGCTTTTTAAAACCTCTATGAAACTTTTTAACATTTATATGTCCCTAGATTCAAAGACTTCGAGGTAATTTTTTTAATACACCTCAGCTGTTGTATTTGACTTCTAATTTCCTGCTTTTCTAGTAGGTTGATGAAGGTTTCAATATCTGTGTTATCAGGAATAAGGACATTTGTCCTAGTCATGACAACAACACATTTCTGCATGACTGGCACAGATGGCTAGACTAGTAATGACAAGAGACAGGACAGAACTGCCATCTGGACAGTTTTGAGCATGGGGAAACAGGACAGAACTGTCACTCACTTGGGCAATTCCCACCCTTGGAAAAAGGATGGGATTCCACTTGGGAAAACCAACCTTGAAATTCTGTCTTTTCTTTTTTTCTTTTTTGTTTCCATACCACTTTTCAAATGTGCAAAGGAGATCTTGAAAGCATGCAGTGCATCTTAAATAATTATAAGTAACTCAATATCTGTCTCCAAAACCTTTAGGTTATATTCTAACCTTTAGGGTATATTCAAACCTTATATTATATTCTATGATGTTGGGATCAATTAAGATAGAATATTTTAATAGTTGACTTTTCTCCAAAATGTAAGTTAAAAAGTAGAAAGACAAGGCCTTAATTTTTTTTTTTTTTTTTTTTTTTGGTACCGGGGATCAAACTCAGGACCCTGTGCTTGCGAGGCAGGCGCCAGAACCACTGAGCTAAATCCCAGGCCCTAAATTTTGTTTTATAATGAGAGAAAATGAACACAAATCCCATCTAAAAGTCTACAGCTCTTCTCTCTTTCCCCATTCTGACTCACTGGTTGTAATTGTGTGATGTTAGCTAATGGGAAAAAAGTACTCAGAGTAACTTAGAATATTAAAGAAAATACTGTTAATATTATAGACAGCTAAGTTAGGAAGTACTAATATAGGCAGATAGGGCTAGGCCTTCAAGGGAGTCAGGGCAGAAAAGAACACTCTACAACTGTGGCTGGAGGCACATATGTTGAAGGCCAGGCCTCAAGATAAAAATAGAATGACCAGGCCTACATGTCTTCCAGTGGGATAAGCAATAAATTGAAGATTATATTATAATTGGTGTCACCTGGTCCAATAAAGTCTAGATAGACATCAATCACCCAGGTGGGTGACAAGGACTTCCTGATCTATCCTTTCCTGAAAAGGTCCTTGTTCTTTGCATGTACACTTGCTATTCCACCTGCTTCCCCACTGGATCATTAAAAGTGGCTATACTTTTAATCTTATTAGTTGATCATAGTTTTGATCCACATTATACCAACCTCATAATTTTGCTCTATAAAAGTTCCTTTGAGAAGTGAACTCATTTGCAACCCACTTTTGGGTCCCATCCTGTCTCTCACAAGCTGTCTCTCAATAAATTTTCCTACTCTTAACCTCCCTTTTTCCTTAGAATTCATTTTTCAATTCTGGGGAACACAAACTTGGTATATCTGATATCTAACAGGTTGAGAGCTACATTTGTTCCTTCTCTATCATATGACTTAAGAGAAAAGAACCTCCAGATGATAACCCTTGGGGAAACTTTGGCCTAGTGTATTTATAGTTCTAAAACTACAATTAAGAAAAAAGCTGTTACAGTCAATGCATCTAAAAATGCATTCTGATCTAATGTAACTGGTTTGCTTCATATATGTTTTGTTTGTCTGCCAGCTAATCTATGTTTTCAAAAATTGGTTAAAGTACCTGCAGCTGCTTTACTTAAAAAAAAAATGTCCCAGTACTGACAAAAAAATGTTGAATTCACATGCATTTCTTTTTTTATTTGTAATTTTGACCTTACAGACTCCTGGTTAAAAAAAATGTTCATAGAGGTTTTAAAGAGTCTGGAGTTGCCACTTAGCAACTACAAATCACATACAATTTTAGATAGGAAGTTAAACTTGAAGCTAACATTGTCATAAGAATATCAAAAAATTTAAAAACTATTTATACAAATATTCAAAGGTTACCAAACTTATTTACAACATTATAAGGCAAAAACTGTTAGGCTCAAAGCTTACATAATACTTAAATAAGAATCTTGAGAACTACAGCCCAATGTCCTTAAGGAACAAAAATTCTCAATAGGATACTAACAAAGAGAATGCAGGAACTCATGAAGATTATACACTGTGATCAAGTAGGATTCATCCCAGGAATGCAGGGATAAACCAATATACACAAGTCAATAAATGAATACCCCACATTAACAGAACCAAATACAAATACCACGTGATCATCTCTACAGATGCAGAAAAAGAATTTGACAAACACCCGATCATAATTTTTAAAAACCCTACAAAAAAATTGTAACAGGAGGTCCTTAGCTCAATCTGATAAAAGACATCTGTGTCAAACCAATATCAGCCTCATACTAAATGATCAAAAACAGAAAGCTTTCACTCTAAAATCAGGAACAAGAGAAGGATACCCACTATCAACACTCCTATTCAATATGATTCTGGAAACATTAGCCAGAACAATTAGACAAGAGAAATAAATAAACGGAATAAGGATAGAAAAAGAAAGAAGTTAAATTATCGTTATTTGCAGATAACATGATACTCTGCCTAGAACACCCCAAGAACTCCACCAAAAGACTCCTACTCCTAATAATCAAATTCAGTAGCAGAGCAGGATACAAAGTAAATACTCAAAATAAATAGCATCTTATAGACAACAAACTTATTGAGAGAAATTAAGGAAATAACACCTTTCACAATAGCATTAAGAAAAATGAAATACTTAGGAATCAATCTAGTGAAGAAAGTGAAAGACCTTCACATTGAAACCTACAACACATTGAAAAAGGAAACGGAAGAGGATATCAGAATATAGAATGATACCCCTTGTTCTTGGCTAGGCAGAGACACCATAGTGAAAATGGCCATACCATACTTCCAAAACTGTTATACAGATTTAATGCAATCCCAACTAAAATAGCAATAGCATACCTAACAGAATTAGAGAAAACAATCCTAAAATTCATTGAACCAGAAGAGACCTAGAATAGCAAAAACAATTCTGGGTGACAAAGCCAAAGCAGGAAGCATCACAATCCCAGACTTGAAATTATAATACAAAGATAAAAATAATAATAATACAGTGATAAATAATAATAATAATAAATAAATAATAATAAATAATAATAATAAATAATACAGTGATAAAAACAGCATGGTATTGGGGGGAAAAATAGACTCAATGATCAGTAGAACAGAGTAGAAGATATGGAAACAACTCCAGGCACACTCAGCTACTTTATATTTGACAAGGGGCCAAAAACTTTCACTGAAAGAAAGATAGACTCTTTAATAAATGGTGCTAGGAAAAACAGCTTTCCATGTCCCAAAGATTGAACCTGGACCCATATCTCTCACCACACACTAAACTAAAATTGAAATGAATCAAAGACCTAAATATTAAAACAGAAACACTTAATCTTCTGGAACTTAGAATAGGTGAAATTATTGAAGGTAAAGGTGTAGACAAAAACCCAATTGCACAAGAAATATTACAAAGAATCAACAATTTGGATTGCATCATATTAAAGAGCTTTTAGAAATCACCAACAGAGTAAAGAGACAACCCACAGAATGGGAAAATTTTTTATCACCTTTTCCTCAGATAAAGGACTAATATCAAGAATATGAAAAGAATTCAATAACATCAGACCCCCCAAATTTAAAGACCCAATCCAAAAATGGGTCTCTGAAATGAATAGACACTTCTCAGATGAAGTACAAACAGCAAATAAACATATGAAAAAATATTCAACATCACTGGTCATTTGAGAAATGCAAATTAAAACAACACTGAAATTCCATCTCACTCCAGAAATAATGGCTATTATCAAGAAGTCAACCAATAACAAATACTGGTTAGGCTGTGGAGAAAAAGGAACCTTTCTCCACTGTAGGTGGGAGTGTAATTGGTACAACCAATATGAAAATCAGTATGGAGTTTCCTCAAAAAACTAAAACTAGAGATTCCTTTCACCCAGCTATTCCCCTTCTAGGTATCTTTCTGAAAGCATCATACCACAGCAATATATTCACACCAATATTCATAGTAGCACCATATCTCAGAAACTGCGCAATTGCCCATTAATGGATGAATAGTAAAGAAAATGTGATTTTTATATACAATGGAGTACTGGTCTGCTATAAAGAAGGATGAACTTGAGACATTTGAAGGTAAATGGATGCACCCTGAAACCATAATCTTAAATGAAATAAATCAGACACATATGTTTAAGTATTGCATTGTTTCTCTTGTGTGAGAAACCCAAAGGGTAAATAAGAACCAAAATAGGTGATAGATATTGGGAAATAGGAAAAACATGTTCAAATGGGAAGGGCAACAAGGAAGAGGGGAGAGGAAGAAAGGGAAGAAATAAGGATAAAAAGTAAAAAGAATGAAAGAGAAACAACAGAAACAAAATTTTGTAAAGGGAGAGTAGAAGAAAAAATTAAGGGAAGGGAGGGGAATAGAGGGAAAAGAGAATTAAGATATATTATGTACAGTCATAAATTCCCGACAATGAATGTGATCGTTATGTTTGTCAAAAGTATACTAACAAAATTAAATTGTTTAAAACCTTAATGTTTGGTAACATAAAAGTTATATGATTTTGGTTAATATATGTATTCCTCTTTCTTAACTTTCAGGTATTTTTATCCTGTAGAAGTTCTATTTGATTTGGCCTATAGATAAATGGACACATGATATTAATCCAAATGCCTTTTGTTCACAGGGCTTAACAGTGAGCTAATTAAAAAGAGTTAGCAAGAAAAGAATAAAGATTTCTTTAAAGTTGAAGACATGTCTTTGTTCAGGTTGTTAGCCAATCTAAATATTTATCTTAAAAATTGGTTTTACAAACTGGGCATTGTGGTATACACTTGTAATCTCACCATTCAGGTGTCTGTGCCAGGAGAATCACTCCAAGTTCAAGGCCTGCCTCCACTATATAATGAGTTCAGGGAAAGCTCAAAGTATGTACCAAGGCCCTGTTTCCCCCAAAAAGAAATGGTTTTATTAATGCAATGTCCATTGTTTTTTGTGTACAATAACTTTTTCTTCATAAAAAAAATATATATATATCATACAGCTTAAAATATTAACTATGTTATGCTTTGGTTCTCATGAGACTTTAATTTTAAATGATTATATAAGGAAATAAAAATAAGATTAAGCTTTACAAATGTTCATAACTACACCTAAGTCATCTGTTGCTGGATATAAATTCAAGTATTCATAGCTTGTAAAAAGAACATATTTTGATCTGTTAAATGTCTTCATAATCTACTAATATACATAAAGGATGAAGACTGCTTTTGTACATGGAGAGAAATTTCTAATATGTAATTTTATATTGCAATGATATTTTTTAAATGGAGCCTAAGTGGAGAGCCACTGAATCTGGGAAACTATCTAGGCAAAACACACCTGTGCCTGAAAAAGCAGCTAGCTGACCAAACCAAATTACTTAAATTTTCTCCACTGATGGGTGGCTCCTCTGGTTTTACCCATAGTCTTATTATGTCCCAGTCCAACAAAGGTTATTTAAAAATTTTATATCAAATTGACCAAAATGATGGAGTAGCAATCAGTAACAAAATAAATCCTCTGCACAAACTGGAATACCATCACTTGGAAAACAACTGGGCAAAGAGAAAAAAATAAAAGGGAAATGTAAAGAAAAGGAAGAAGTTGGGAAGAATCTAACCAAAGAAGTGACAGACCTCCCCAGTGAAACTACAATATCCTGAAAAAGGAGATCAAAGAGGACATCAGAAAAGGGAAAGAAGGACCCCAGGGCACCCCCACCAGCCTCCAGCTTAGCCATGTGTGAGGGCAGAGCAGCCGAGGGCTGAGTGCACCCTGCTCAGTCCGGCTCACTCTGCCCACTTGTGACCAGGAGACCAAACCAGTGAGGACCCCTGGGCATACCCACCAGCCTCCAGCTTAGCTGCACAGGCACCTGCAACAACAGCCTCCCCACCACCACCCCCGCCACTTCCCGGCCTCTTGGCTGTACAGCTACAGAGGCACAGAGGGGCATAAAGGCCATTGTTCTGAGCTGCACAAGTGAACAACAGAGAGAGGGCCTCTCTCAGGCTCCCTGATGGAAACTGAACCCCCCTGGAAAAATGAAGAGAATCTCTGCAATAAAGGCACAGCAGACCACTGTGCTTGGTAAGTTGGAGGGATCATCCCCTCCCATTGGAACCTGGACTATCTTCAGGGGAAAGGCAGCTGGAACCTGCAGTAGAAACTGGTAGAGTTCAACCCTGCAAGAGATCAGGGAGCTCAACTTGAGACTTGCAGCCAGAAATCTGCCTGAATCTCATGAGTCTGTGATGGGCTTACTGAGACTCATTGACTTATAAATGCACACTGCTGCCCATGTTGTCTATTGTGACAGCAGAGACATACCCTGAAGGAGGCCCTTCATTTTTATCTTTTATTTGTTATTTTCAAAATTACCACTGTCTTTTGCTCTTATTTTTAATTTTTTTTCTTATTTGTTACTATTTTAAAATTTTTATTTTTCTTTTTTTCTTTTCTCAGTTCTTTCTCTCTCTCTCTCTGCCTCATTCCCTTGCTGTCCCACATTGTTCTTCATCTCCCTTTGTGTTTCTCTTCTGCCTCTAATTCATATTTCTTCTTTATCTTTCTTCTCTTTCCTTCTCTTGCCTGTGTCATGTGGCCTCACTGATAACCTTCCCCTATCTCTCTACTTACCTATTCCTCCCTCCCCAATGCCTTCTAATGCCCCAATCCAAAGGGTAAAGTTGCTATATTGAGGAGTTTATTCACTATAAACATATGTTGGGTTGGTCCTTGATTTTGATTTAATTCACACAGTTAAAGGTGACAGATTAATAACTACCACAACTTGTCATTTTCTAAGAGGTACTTGATGGTATTGTGTTGCTGATTGTATCACTTGGGCTAAGGTGTTGTGATTGATCTAATCAGTTGTCCTTCCTGGTATACTGAAAATGAGATAGCCTTAGAGTCATTAGAGACTCAAAACCTAAAGACCAGCTATATCTGGAAGACACTTCTGAGAAGCAACCATTCCATATGTATTCTAAATACATTATAACAAAGATACTTACAATAAATAACTTCAAAGTATCAACCCAGGTACTAAACCAAGGACAGTACCAAAAAAAAATGAGAAGACATTTAAGAAAGGCACAAACTCAGACTTTCACCCCACAAAAGGCATATTCTGTGGGAAACGAGGTGGAACAGTCTGACAATCAACCACCTGGACTGATAGCACAGGAAGTGAAAAAAAAAATAGATGAATGAGGCTCTAGAAAAATTCAAAACAGAAATAACTTCCCAGATAACTACAGAGATGGTAAGCAGAGTGAAAGTCATGATTAGAGACTCTAGAACAGAAACAGATAAAAAAAATAGATGAGCTCAGAAACATGCTACAAGCCATAAATGCACAGAATAAGAAGGAAATGGAAACTATGATCACCCAACATAAGAAAGAAATGCAATCCATGAAACAGATTCAAACAGATATTCAGGAAATTAAAAACTCCATTGAAACCATGCAGATCAGATTAAGGGAAACTGAAGATAGAATATCAGATATATAAGACAGGATTTTGGTTAAGGACCACAAAAACAGAGATCTCTTCAAAATAGTACAGGATCACAAGAAACCAATCCAGCAGCTGATAGATGATGCAAAGAAGAATAACATAAGACTGATAGGACTATACAAAAAAACAGGAGAAAGCACAATTGACATAAAAAAAAACTGTTAACAGAAGTAATAGTAGAAAACTTCCCAGACAGAGGTGGAGAATTGGACATACAGATAAGTGAGACATACAGAACTCCAACTGGCCATGATCAAAAAAAAATCTACACCTAGACATATAATAGTCAAGATCCCAGAAACCCAACAGAAGAACAAAATCCTACAGGAAGTTACAGAAAGAAACAAATCACCTACAAAGGAAAGCCCATCAGAATCACTGCAGGCTTCTCAACACAAACCCTCAAGTCAAGGAGAGCCTGGAGTGAAGTATTTCAAGCCCTAAAAGAAAATAACTTCCAACCTAGACTGTTGTATCCTGCAAAATTATTTTTCAAAATTGATGAGGAAATTAGATACTTCCATGACAGAGAACACCTGAGAAATTTCATGAACACCAAAGCAGCACTCCAAACAATTCTAAGCAATATCCTAGAAAAAGACAACAAAGGTCACAACTCCATGAGGTCCAACAGAGGGAAGCCACCAGGAAAGGTAAAAAACTAAAGGGAAAGGGAGAAAAATATAAGAAATAAAAGAGCCAACAACAGCAAAATATCATGACAAGGATGAGTCAATAGCTATCAATTATAACCATCAATGTTAATGGCCTCAATTCACCAATCAAAGAAATAGATTGACAGAATGGAATAAGAAGCAAAATCCAACAATATGCTGTATACAAGAAACAGACCTAACTCAAAAAGAAATTCATAGACTGAAAACAAAAGGATAGAAAACAGTTCTCCACACCACAGAAACCCAGAAAAAAGCAGGGGTAGCAATCTTATTTCCAGACAAAGTAGATTTCAAACCAAAACTAATTAAGAGAGACAAAGATGGTTACTACATCCTTGTGAAGGGAAAAATCCAGGAGGAAGAGATGACAATCTTAAATATATATGCACCAAATATGAATGCCTCCAACTATACAAAATAAATATTAATGGAAATAAAAAACCAAATAAGCACTAAAACAATTGCAGTGGGGGACTTCAATACCCCACTATCACAAATAGACAGATCATCTAGACAAAAAATTAACAATGAAATTCTGAAACTGAACCAAGCTATTGAACAAATGGACTTAATAGATGTTTATAGAGTGTTCCACCCCACAAAATCAAAATATACATTCTCTTTGGCTACACATGGGTCATTCTCCAAAATACACCACATGCTAACTGATAGGACATGTCTAAGTAAATGTAAAAGACTTCCAGTTACTCCCTGTATATTATCAGACCACAGTGCAATAAAAATGGAGGTCAGGGCTGGGGATTTAGCTCAGTGTTTCTGCTGTCTGCCTTGCAGGCAAAGGACCTGAGTCTGATCCCCAGTACCAAAAAAACAAACAAACAAACAAAATGGAGGTCAATAACATAGGAAACCACAAAACTCCCAAAAACACATGGAAATTGAATAACACCCTCCTGAACAACCAATGGGTCACAGGGGAAATTAAAGAAAAAATTAGATAGTTTCTGCAAATAAATGACAATGCCAGCGCAACATACAGGAATCTATGGGACACAATGAAAGCAGTTCTATGTGGGAAATTCATAGCAGTAAATACCATATTAGGAAAACAGAGAGAACTCAGATAAATAACCTAAAGCAGAACATCAAGCTCCTAGAAAAAGAAGAGCATAACAAACCCAAAGCTTGAGAAGAGAGGAAATTATAAATATCAGAGCAGAAATCAATGCAATGGAGACTAAGAGAATGATACAAAAAAATTATGAATCAGAGTTGATTTTTTGAAAGAATAAATAAAATTGATAAATCTTTAGGCAAACCTTATCCAAAAAAAGGAAAGAAAAGGCTCAAATCCATGCAGTAAGAACTAAAAAGGTGAAGTCACAACAGACCCAGCAGAAATCCAGAGGATCATCAATATCTACTTCGAGAACTCGTCCTCTAATAAAATGGAAAACACAGAAGAAATGGACAGATTCCCAGATACATACGAATTGCCAAAGTTAAATGAAGAAGATATAGAAATTCTAAACACCCCAATTACAATGAGTGAAATTGAAAATGTAATAAAAAATTTACCAACAAAGAAAAGTCCAGGTCCGGATGGCTTCACTGCTGAATTCAACAAGACATTTAAAGAACTATCACCATTACTCTTTAAACTCATCAAGGAAATTGAAAGGGAAGCACGGCTTCCAAATTCATTCCTGGAAGCAAGTGTTACTTTGATTCCAAAACCAGGGAAAGACCCAACCCAAAAAGAGAACTACAGGCCAATCTCCCTAATGAACAGAGATGCAAAAATCCTCAACAAGATACTGGCAAACAGAATGCACAGTGTCAGAATACAGAAAATCACACACCCTGACCAAGTCAGATTTATCCCAGGGATGCAAGGATGGTTCAACATAAGTAAATCAATAAATGTAATACACTATTTAACAGAGTCAAGGACAAAAACCATATGATCATCTCAATAGATGCAGAAAAGGCATTCAACAAAATCCAAGACCCATTCATGATAAAAAAAAAAAAACCTACAGAAAATTGACATAGAAGGTCTTTGTCTCAACTTGATTAACGCTATCTATGAAAAACCAACAGTCAACATCATACTAGATGGTCAAAAACTGAAAACTTTCATGCTAAAATCAGGAACAAGACAAGCATGCCCACTATCACCACTCCTATTCAATATAGTTCTGGAAACATTAGGCACAGCAATTAGAAAAGAGAAAGAAATAAAAGGAATAAAGATAGGAAAGGAAGAAGTTAAACTGTCACTACTTGTTGAAGATATGATACTTTACATAGAAGACCCAAAAAACTCGGCCAAAATACTTCTAGACTTAATTGACAGATTCAGTAGAGTTGCTGGATATAAGGCCAACACTGCAAAAACAATAGCCTTCTTCTACACACTCTCTCACTGAGAGAGAAATTCAGGAAACAATTCCTTTTACAATAGCATCCCCCCAAAATGAAATATCTAGCGATCAACCTCACAAAGGAAGCAAAAGACCTCTACACTGAAAACTACAGCACTCTGAAAGAGGAGGTCGAGGAGGATATAAGAAAATAGAAAGATATTCCTTATTCCTGGGTAGGAAAAACAAATATCATGAAAATGGCCATACTTCCAAAACTACTATATAGATTTAATATAATGCTGATTGAAATTCCAACAATATATTTCACAGATCTAGAGAAAACAATCCAATAATTCATTTGGAACCAGAAGAGACCTAGAAGAGCAAAAGCTGGGGGTATCACAATCCCCAACTTCAAACTATACTATAAAGCTACTATGATAAAAACAACATGCTACTGGCAAAGAAACAGACCTGAGGATCAGTAGAATAGATTAGAAGATGAAGAAACAACTTCAGACATACTCAGCCACCTGATCTTTGACAAAGGAGTCAGCCACCCTCATTGGAGGAAAGATAGCCTATTTAATAAATGGTGCTGGAAAAACTGGATTTCAATCTGCCAAGATGAAAACTAGACCTATATCTATCAGCACGCACTAAACTAAGATCAAAGTGGATTAAAGATCTAAATATTAAGACAGAAACACTAAACTTGCTGGTAGGTAAGTTAGGTAGAACTCTTGAAGACATTGGCATAGGAATAGACTTTACTTCCCTCAGTAGCATGGGAACCAGCACAAAGAATCAACACCTGTGATCTCATCTTATTAAAAGCTTCTACACTACAAGAGAAACCACCATCAGAGCTAAGAGACAACCTACAACGTGGGAAAAAATTTTTAGCATGTGTACCTCAGACAAAGGTCTACTATCTAGAATATATAAAGAATTGAAAAAAATCAGACCCGCCCAAAATTCAAAGACCCAGTTCAAAAATGGGCATCTGAAATGGACAGACATTTCTCAGACAAAGAACTAGAAACAGAAAATAAACATATGAAAAAATGTTCAATATCACTGGTCATTCAAGAGATGCAGATGAAAACAACCCTGAGATTCCACCTCACCCCAGAAAGAATGGTTGCTATCAAGAAATCAACCAATAACAAATGCTGACAGGGACGAGGGGGGAAAGGAACCCTTCTCCATTGTTGGTGGGAATGCAGACTGGTGCAACCACTTTGGAAATCAGTATGGAGATACCTCAATGAAATAGGGCTAGAGGTCCCATTTGACCCAGCTATTTCCCTCCTGGGTATCTTCCCAAAAGAATTAAAAGAATCATACCACAGCGATATATGTGCACCAATGTTTATAGCAGCACAGTTTATAATAGCTAAAGCTTGGAAACAGCCCAAGTGCCCATCAACTGGAAACTAAAGATGTGGGTTTTTTTATAAGATGAAGTACTATTCAGCCATAAAGAATGAGAAACTAGAGACATTTATAGCTAAATGGATGCATATTGAGGCCATACTCTTAAGTGAAATAAATAGGACACACGTGTAAATACCGAGTAGTTTCTCTAGTGTGAGTAACTGAAAGTATAAATAAGGATTAAAATGATTAAAATGAACAATTGATAATTTGAAATATTAAAAGATCCAAAGGTGCAGTGGTGGTGGGAGGGGAAGTGTCCCGTCCCGCGGGTAAGTCAACGGAGACCCTAGAGGGGGAGCGAGAATGACAAAGGACAGGGGACACGAGAGATGGAGACAAGACAGGTTTCTGATCAAGTCTCGTTTATTGCGGAAGCTGCTACAACATATATACCGTAGGGCTAGAGGGGTGGAGCAAGAGGAGGGTACTGGGGCTACTTCCTTGTTGCCGGGTAGATTTGCAGCAGGCCCGGATATGTCCGTAAAAGGCACTCAAGAGTTCTAGCGGGGGGGCAAGGCCCCCTACAGGGAAGGGGAAAGGAAAGAAGGGAAAGGAAAAATTATGAGAAAAGGAAAAAATGGAAATGAAATCTATATAAATAGGGAAGGGTGGAGGGCGTGAAGGGCGCACAGGTAATGGGGAAAAAAATAAGAACCAAGATTCATCATGTACAGATACAAGCACCCAATAATAAATGTAAATGTATTGTATACCTAAAATGTACCAAAGAAGAATTTAAAAGAAAAAAGAGAAAAGGGAATACATATCTACTCTTCTGGATAGGCGGAATCAATATAGTCAAAATGGTAATACTGTCACAACTGATGTACACATTTAATCAAATCCCAATCAAAATGTCAAATAGCATTCCTCACATATTGACATAAAACAATTCTAAAGTCAAATGGAACCAGAAGAGACCTAGAATAGGAAACACAATCTTTCTGTGCAATTAGAAAAAAGTAGAAGGAATCATTGTAGCACTATGAAGCTTCAATGAGAAAAACAGGAAAGTATTGGCAAAAAAAAAAAAAAAGACAAATAGATCACTGGGACAGAATACAGGATGCAGAAACAACTCCAAGCACATTCTACTACCTGATCTTTGACAAAGGGGCCAGAAACTAATGCTGGGGTAAGCTTTTTAAACAAATGGCCCTGAGAAAAGTGGCTACCCACTGGCAGAAGATTGAATGAATTCTCAGAATGTACTAAACTAAATTTAAAATGGATCAAAGATTTAAACATTAAAACAGAAACAATCTGCAGGAAGATAAAATAGGTAAAACTCTTTTTTTTTGCCAGTACCTGGGATTTGAACTCAGGACCTGTGCTTGTGAAGCAGGTCCAGTGCCACTGAGCCAAATCCCTGGCCCAGGTAAAACTCTTGAAGTCATAGGCACAGGCAAAGACTTTCTGAACACAACACCAATTGCACAAGTGATATCATCAAGAATCAACAAATGCAATCATATCAAATTTAAAAGCTTCTACAAAGCAAGGAAACAACAGAGTAAAGAGACAACATACAGAATGGGAAAAGAGTTTGTCAGCTATTCCTCAGACACAGGCCTAATATCTGAAACCAATAACTAATGGAGAAGCTCCAACCTCAAAAGTCAGGTGTTCGTTACTCCTTGAGTGGAAGCTGAGGATCTTGCACACCAGTATCCTAGTAGGATGGTTGTAGGTGATCATAGATGGCTGCATGCTCCAAATAAGCACCCAGCCTTGGCCACTAGAAGTAGGGGCTTGCCCAGCCCAGCTGGCTGAGGCCTTAAGACCTGGAGGATATACACAACAAACTCTAGGTACCCTCTCTGTGGGGTCCCTGGAAATGCACAGCCAGCATATCCATGACCTCCATAAGTCAGCATCATTTCCTGTGTATCTGTTGCTCTCACCTGTGCATCTGTTGCTCTCACCTGTGCTTCTCAGCCTTCACACCACCTCTATAAAAGTAGCAAAGACACATATTGTTGCCAGATGGTATCACGTCTGGTTGTTCCAGACTCCTTCTGTCCCACCCAAAAGAATACCCTGGGACAATCAATGAACAGTTAAATGCAACTTTTATTTAAAATAAAGGAAGAAAAGAAAAAAAATAAGAAAAGAGAAGAGCAAGAAGAGATATATCCCACAAGCAGGATGAGCCACTGCAGAAACAGGACAGCAGAACAGATAGATCACAGTGGTGGAGAAGTCAACTGCTGCCATCTTTTATACCCTCCTAGATCCAGTCCTTTGGAAGTTATTCTGCCCACACATCTTGGCTGTGATTGACAAGTCACATCTTGTTGATCAGTCTCCATTCCAGGGGTCAAGGTCTTAACCCAGCCTCTCCAGGAAATATCCCTGACCCCCATTCTTACTGAAAATTCTTGTATGCCTGCTATGTGACTTGCTCCCCCATTTGACCCCCATTTAATCAATATTACCTGGGTGGCTGTACTTGTAATCCTATTGTTTGGGCATGGTTTTGTCCCACCTCATGCCCACCTTGTAAATTTCCATTGGGTCTTACAGTTTTGTCTCACTTTGTATCCACCTCACCCCATGGCTTTGCCATATAAAACATCTTTGAAAAGTGGGGTAGGCAGGCAACCCACTTTCTGGTTCACCTTCTGTCTCTCTTAGGCAGGTTTCTTTTTCCCAATAAATTTTTCCTACTCTTAAAAAAAAATCTCCATTCCAGCTCAAGTTACATCCTGCTTTTAGCCATCCTCTCATGCCCTAATCTTCAACTTCAGTATAAAGGAATAAATGAGTATGTATAACTACTGCTTGCAGGGCAAGGCCTTCAAGGCAGGCTTAAAATGTCCAAAAATGGAGTCAGAAAATCTAAAAAAAAAATCTAAAGTGTGCTGAGTCATCACCCTCCACAGATCTTGCAAAAACATCTGCCAGGTGGCCTGCACCTGGCAGTGACCTCCCTAGAGCCTGACCAGGCAGACCATTAGCTCAAGGGTGGATAGGCCTTCGTGGGCACTGCATGAACACTGTATAGGTTGGATAGAGATTATATCTCTCACACAATGGCCTGAGTTCTCTTTTAAGCCCCTAGAAAACCCCTAGACAAATACCCTTCATAGGTATCCTGCTCAGGACCCAATCACAACTAGTGATATCTCTACTTCCTTGCCTTTATATCTGTTAAATAAATTTTGCTTACATCCTACTTGCTCTCTCTGTGGCTTCATCCTTTGGCACTGTGAGTCACAAACTTGGCATTCTGGTATCACTAGAAGGAAGAAGTTCCAGCTAGAGAGGGCACTGGTATGGCCTGAGGGAGGACACAGGCTCATGGTCCCCTAGCTTCCATGAGCCACTGGGAGAAAAGACTGCATTTATTTCTAGTTGTTAGCGACACCATGCACTCTCCATTCTGGGAGAGCCTCTACCATGTTCCTTTTCCCCATTGCTTTGCCTTTTAACATTAACCTTGGCTCCAGCAAGTTCACAGCAATGACTGGTCCCACTCTACTCACTGTTTTGTCTCTGTCTCCCTTTCTGACAATGTCACCCCTCCACAGGCTGCAGAACAAGCAGGGAAGAGTGGATCCAGGTCTGCTAACCTAAGGATAGGTGCAGGAGTGGGTACCTATGGGAACTTGGATGTTGGTGGCCCCAGCATCTTTCAGTGCATTTCTATATTTCTGTTCTTAATAAATGAATTCAGACCAAGGGTTTCCTTTCCTTCCATTCTGCTTCCTGTACCTCATCACGATGGGTGTGGGGTGGAATTTTGAGAGCAATTCTACATAATTTGGGGGAAAAATCATTTCACAATTAATTAAAAATCAATTTCACAATTATGATTAGGCCTAGTTTTCCTGCCTACTGGCTATGTCGTGTTGAGACATTACTCCATTTTTGCCTCTGGTCACAGCTAAATCCTCAATCGTCCTGTGATGCTGTGGTGCTCTGGGGCAGGATCACATCAGTTGAAGACATCCTGGGGAGAGACAAATTCCTAATCAACATAAGTTCCTCATTGTACTAGGATGTTCATATGCATAAATTCCTCATTGTTCTAGGATTATCTCCTTGGCCCTCTGAGTCACCTGTTATGCCTGATGAACCGAACAAAGGTGTGGCAAGCTCAAGGTCTTTTGTCTTTTTTGCCCAGAGCAGCATTGATCAGACCCAAAGCTCAGCTTCTTCTCTCAGTCTCATTTTCTATTTTAATTCATTAATTCGCCTTGTGCTCTTGTGGTTCACAGAGGACTAGGACTCACTGCAGGAGTTCTAGTAATGTCCCCTTTCCCTGTTCCCTACAATGGGAAAAAATGACGTGGCTCCTGAAGAGGGTATTGGCTGGAGGCAACACCACCAAATGGCCCACACTGCCTAGCATCTCCTCTGAGATATAGTCTTTTTTAGGAATCAAACACATAATAAAGAGTGTTAGAGGGCAGGTAGGGCCTTTAGGGCTCTATAAACACTGTAATTTTAGAGAAACAGAATAATAGCATTATAGGGTGTTCCCAAAGAACTTTTAACAAGAGAGGGCCCAAGGAGGTTCCCAAAAGCAGAGATGGGGAACCTTGACTCACCCCACCTATGAAGTAGATTGTCGGTTCACTGACTTTCCCTACAGAAAAATAATTCTCAAGATACATCTGTGAAAGCTATGAAGTCATTTATTAGGCAGAATTTAAAAGAACACACTGAGCCAGTTATGATGGTGTACTCCTGCCTGTACTCCCTGGG